>NW_027745875.1:0-305 GCF_054177405.1 Leptonychotes weddellii | reverse complement strand
ACAGGGGTCTTGACTTTTTTTTTTTTTAGAAAGGGAGGGGGTGGTGGGAGAGCAGAGAGAGAGAGAGAGACTCTCAAGCAGACTCCTCGCTGAGCACAGAGCTGCACACGGGGCTCGATCTCACAATCTTGAGATCATGACCTGAACCAAAATCAAGAGTCAGACGCTTAACTGACTGAACCGCCCAGGCGCCCCAGGGGTCATGATATCAACATTGTGCAGGACACATCTGTGGCCAAGAAACATTAAATGAGAGGAGGAAGGACATCAGAGTGTGGGCTACTTTTCATAATGACTGCATTATA
>NW_027745874.1:0-305 GCF_054177405.1 Leptonychotes weddellii | reverse complement strand
CGTGCACACACATGCACACACGAATCAGCACTTCAAAGATCCTACGTTTTATCTGCTAGAACGTGAGCCAGAGAGTTCATGCTGCAAGAGACAGAACGTATTTAATATGACATTACGTATTCGACAGAAACACCACCGAATACTCTTATTTGTAACAGAATACTTACTTCTCTCGTGCTTTCTTTATGGACATAGATCCATTTCTCACGATAAAAACCTAGAATAAAAATTAACTTTGTTTTTAAAATCTGGCAAATCATTTAAAATGAAGATTTTTACTGAACTTCAACAGTTGTAAATGGTAA
>NW_027745873.1:0-305 GCF_054177405.1 Leptonychotes weddellii | reverse complement strand
TTTATTTTTATTTTTCTCATCTTAAATTCCTCTTAATCTTTTACCTGTCATTTCTTTGATATTTAATTACTTTGCTGGGCAGATTTCAGTTTATCTTCTTCAACTAAAATTGTATTTATTTTATATTTTAAAAACTTTATTCTTCTTAAAGAGTAAGAATTTTAATTTCTAGGGGTGCCTTGGTGGTGCAGTCAGTTAATCATCTGACTCTTGGTTTTGGCTCAGGTCATGATCTCAGGGTCCTGGGATTGAGCCCCGCATAGGGCTCCACACTCAGTATGGAATCTGCTTAAGATTCTTTCTCC
>NW_027745872.1:0-305 GCF_054177405.1 Leptonychotes weddellii | reverse complement strand
GGAGACCCAGGCGCCGGGGAGGTGCAGCTTCTTACCCGATGCTGGAGCCCCCTCCCGCCAGGAAATAGAGATGCTATCATCGTTTTTGGACTAAGAAAGTACCACTGTCGGTGCCCTGGTGGGGTGTGTGCTGCATCGCGTGTGAATATATGTGCAACAGAGAGAGACTGCAAGCAGAGGGTGTCTTGTCCCATTGCACCTCCCCCCCAGACACCATGCTGTGCTAGGATAGGAGTTTTGCTCTTGGAGTCTGAAGAAGAGACCAGGGCGGGGGCCGCGTTCGCTCAGCTCCACGGCCTCCTCCG
>NW_027745871.1:0-305 GCF_054177405.1 Leptonychotes weddellii | reverse complement strand
ATATCGTTTTACACGTATATTTTAACCCACCACCAGATTTTGCCATACAGACTTCTTCAGGTTGCTCTGCTCACTTAGCAAGGCTTTTAGCACTGCTTCCCAAGTCCCTACATCTGGGACGTTCTCCTTGGGTCATTGAGTTCCCATCGGAATTCCTTCTTCTGTGTTCCTTGTTTTTCATGTTTTGGGCAGTGGTGAAGCACAGCTAGATCGTGGATCTCCTGGGCCAGTGCCAAAGATTCTCTCCAGCCTGTTAAAATCCAAGTTTTGATTTTGTAGTATCTATTTTAGAAGCAGATTTTGTT
>NW_027745870.1:0-305 GCF_054177405.1 Leptonychotes weddellii | reverse complement strand
TGATGTGAGGTGGTTATGACAAGGCACATTTCGGAAAAGAAGTTCTGGGCCAAGGCAAATGGTCCACGACTACAGTTCTCTGAAGGTCTGGCTTAACCCAGAGAGAACTTTCAGATTGTCTAGGAAGTGATCAGTTGCATGTCCTTTATGTATTCCGTTAGGATCATTTCCTTCATCTAGGCTTTTTGATAGAAGATGAGCATGGGATGTTCAGAGTCATAATCCAGAGCCCTGATTATGACTTAACACTGATGTTAAGTGGACTGCATATACCTGCAGAATGAAAGCACCCCGCCAAGAGTGAC
>NW_027745869.1:0-305 GCF_054177405.1 Leptonychotes weddellii | reverse complement strand
TGGTGGTTAAAGTTCAGTAATGCTCTTGCTGAGATCCTGTGTTAGGAAAAAAAATTACTATGCTGAGAATTTCTTTTTTTTCTTAATCAGGAGTTAAAATTAAAATATATATATATATATAAGTTTATTTTACAGACACATTATTTGAAAAGTGTATAAATCTGGGGTATTCTTCCTAACGAGTTACCTAGAAAAAAAACACCAGGTTGAGAACTACCAGAATAGCTCCTATTTTTTTTTTTGACCTATAAAAACGACAATTTTATACTATATTATGTTACATACAAACAGGTGACATATACTAG
>NW_027745868.1:0-305 GCF_054177405.1 Leptonychotes weddellii | reverse complement strand
CAGGGTGTGAATTGGGATTTGGAACATGCTCATCTGAATCTCCTCATGATGTGTACTAGACAAAAAAAAATTTAGAAAGAAAACACACCCAAATATTCACAGTGAAAATTACTGGGTGGTGGGATTATAAGTAACATTTATTTCCTTCTTTTTTTAAATTTTCCTTCTTTAATGCCTCTGTCTCCCTCCCTCCTCAAGCACCCGATGAGGTGGCCTCCCCTATGCTTCCTTAACCTCCCACCATGAACATGTGTTGCCTTTATATTAGAAGAGAAAGTGCATTTTTGAAGATCGAGAGCAGGTAA
>NW_027745867.1:0-305 GCF_054177405.1 Leptonychotes weddellii | reverse complement strand
CCATGTCTCATGTCTGGTCTAAGGGACAAGGAGGGTGATGGATAGGGGTCTGGCATCTCACTTGCCCCACTTCCCCTCCAAAGACGGGACTGATTAGCGTGCCCCAATATTCAGTAGCCTAATAGAAAACAATTGACCATTTGGTTTATCTATGCAACCACCTAACAGTCCACAACCCAAAGAGCAAACCTCTCTGGGCCTAAGGCCAAAACAGAAGTTACTGTTCTTTTTGTGACTTCTCAAGTAAGGAGAACAAGCAGAAGTCTCATGCTCTTCTTCCTTTACCAAATGGAAAAGTGTGAAAT
>NW_027745866.1:0-305 GCF_054177405.1 Leptonychotes weddellii | reverse complement strand
CAACTGTAAAACCATCTGGTCCTGGACCTTGTTTGTGGGGACTTTTTTGATTACTGATTCAATTTCATTGCTGATAAACCATCTGTTCAAATTTTCTATTCCTGATGGAGTTTTGGGAGGTTACGTTTCTAGGAATGTATCCATTTCTTCTAGGTGTTTCAATTTGTTAGCATATAATTTTTCATAATATTCTCTTATAGCCCTTTCTACTTCTGTGGTGTCAGTTATTTCTCCTCTTTCATGTCTGATTGAGTCCTTTTTTCTTTTTCTTTTTTTTTTTTTTTTTTTTTACATACAATTTTTTT
>NW_027745865.1:0-4536 GCF_054177405.1 Leptonychotes weddellii | reverse complement strand
GGTGATGGGTATTAAAGAGGGCACGTATTGAATGGAGCACTGGGTGTTATACACAAACAATGAATCATGGAACACTACATCAAAAACTAATGCTTTAATGTATGGTGATTAACATAACATAATAAAATAAAATTAAAAAAAGATGCAAAAAAAAAAAAAATCCCAGCAGGAAAAAGCATTCATGGCAGATGGTTCCAAGAGACTTTAAAGAAGTGGGATTACTTATAGAGGGGTGGGAAGAGTTAAGAAAAGAAATTATCTCTATAGTTAGCAGAATAAATGTAAACTATCTAATTTAAATAATTGTATTTTGGGGTATATTTGTTATGGCGGCTTGACCTTTAACGTAACTAATACGATAATTTACATTATTATGGCTGTGTAGACACTACTGACTGCTGAGGCATGATTATATTTCTTCTCTGTTTTCTCTGAAGTTAAAAATAATTTAAAGGACATTTTTATACCCTTTAACCAGATTTCTCCACTGTTAATATTTTTATCTCATTTGTTTTATCACCTCTTTCTTTTCTTTTCCTTTCCTTTCTTTCTTTCTTTTCTTTCTTTCTCTCTCTTGTGCTCACTCTCTCATGCATACACTTAACTGACTGAGCCACCCAGGCACCCTTTAGTGTGTATTTCTTAAGAATAGGAATATTCTTACATAACCACAGTACAGTTATTAATTTCATAAAATTACATTGATATAATACTTTTATCTATTCTAAAACCTGAATTCTAATTTTGTCCATTGTTCTTTTTTTTTTTTTTTTTTTGTCCATTGTTCTAATAATGTAAAAAGGTGCTTTATAGCATCCCCCCCACACTATTACAAGATCTAGTCCAGTCTGTATTCATTTGCATGTATTTTTGGCCTCTTTTTTTTTTTTTAAAGATTTTATTTATTTATTTGACAGAGAGAGACATAGCGAGAGAGGAAACACAAGCAGGGGGAGTGGGAGAGGGAGAAGCAGGCTTCCCGCAGAGCAGAGAGCCTGATGCGGGGCTCGATCCCAGGACCCTGGGATCATGACCTGAGCCGAAGGCAGACGCTTAATGACTGAGCCACCCAGGTGCCCCTTTTTGGCCTCTTTTAAGCTGGGAAATTTCCACAGCCTTTCCTTGTCTTCTGTGACATTGACATTTTTGAAGAGACTCTCTCACCACTTAAAAAAAAAATTTCTCATTTTGTTTATCAATTGTTTCCTTGTGACATTAAGATTATACATTCTTGGCCAGACTAGTATACTACTGCCAAGAATAGGTAATATTGCATTTTCTGTACAGTATCATGTAGAGTCACCTTCATTGACGATTAATTTTGATCTGCTGGTCAAGGTGTTGCCTGACTTCTCCACTGTATAATTACTGTTTTCCCCCATTGCTACTAGTAAGCAGTATACATATCCTGCTTTTCCTCAAAAGTTCCCCTTAAATTTATCATTCATTGTTGATTCTTTCCTGATAAAATCTTTACAGTGATGGTTACAAGGTGATTTTTCTAACTCAGCACTTCCTTTGTATTTGTCATTTGGCCCTCAGTGTTCTTTAAGCAGTAGATTTCCCTTATCCCTCATTTATTCATTTGTCTATTATTAGTGTGGACTCATGAATTTCTATTTTTCTCAATAGTTTATAAGTCAGTATTGAACTTAATACTTTTGGTGCTTAAATTGTCCCAGATTTGGCCAGTGGAAGCCTCTTTAAGCTAGCTCCTGTGTCCTTGTGACATGCCTTTTTTCTTTTTTTAAGGACTTTTAAAACTTTATAGCACAGCAGGATGTTCCAGGATCATCTTATACCTATCCTGCTCTGGCCATGGAATAAGCTATTTCTCTGGGCAACCCTGGTTCCTATTAGTGGGAAATGGTATTAGAGACTGAGATATGAGTGCTGGTGTGCTCTTGTTACATGGTATCTTTGCTTTTAGGCCCTTTTAGAAGACAAAACTATAAATATGTACATGTACATATATTTACACATACATACATAAGCACATACATAGAAACATGCACAGAAATATGGATATATGCTCATGAACGTGCATCAACTTAGACATATACATTATTTAGATATCATGAGTTCACACCAATATCTCCAATTTTAGTCTATCCCTACATGGTTCTTTTTTCCTTTCCCATTCCATATTTATATCCCTTCTTCCAAAGTGGATCCCTGGCTCCCAACAACATTCACACGTATTCATTCACTCATTCCTGTAACACATGTAAAGTAGTTTCAGAATGTCTTCTGACCATATCACTACAATAAACAAACCTCTGTTCCTTCTCTTTTTAGCTAACTCACTCCCAAAATCAAGTGCTTCTCTAAGACTGACCCTTGGAATCCCGCATACTTTCAAGTTCCTTCCCTCTGGCCAGAGCCATGAACTCCTAGGTCACAACCCATGTTGAGTATTTTTGCATTATTGTTTCACTTTTTTCTTTGATTTTTATCTGTCCTTTCCCTAAGATGTCTGCTTCCCTCTGTTCCTTTTCATCAAATCTTATCAGCCTTTCTTTCTCTACTTTCTATACTCTTAGGTTTCTGGTAGTAACATTGGGCTGGTGGTAGAATTGCTGTTGGAATTCCCCTGTCCATATATGGGGAGGTTGCAGTATTCTCTGTATCACAGTAATGCAGAAGGTACAGGGTCAATGAGTTTTATGTCTCTCCTCCCCTTGCCCCCCCCAGGAGAGTAAAAGAGGAAGGGCTTTGAATTAGGTGACCACCATTACTCTGTGAATCTAGAAACTCTGTTTTTTTAAAAGACTTTTATATCGGGGTGCCTGGGTGGCTCAGTCGTTGGGCATCTGCCTTCGGCTCAGGTCATGATCCCAGGGTCCTGGGATCGAGCCCCGCCATCGGGCTCCCTGCTCCGCGGGAAGCCTGCTTCTCCCTCTCCCACTCCCCCTGCTTGTGTTCCCTCTCTCACTGTGTCTCTCTCTGTCAAATAAATAAATAAAATCTTAAAAAAAAAAAAAAAAAAGACTTTTTAGATCTCAGACATATTAAAGTGAATATAAAGGGACATTATGAACAATATTATGCCAATAATTTAATAACTTAGATGAAATAAATAATTTCAAGACCATAATTTAAAACCAACACAAGAAGAAATGGAAAGTTTTAATAGCCCTATATCTATTCAAATTTTTGAATTCATAATAAAAAAACATTTCACAAAGGACATTTCTAGCTTAGATAGTGTCACAGGTGAAATATAATAAAAGTTTAAGGAAGAGATAATATCAGTGTTATATAAACTCTTTCCAAAATAGATGAGGAAGGAATGCTTCCTAACACATTTATGAGGCCTATATAGTCTTGATACTAAAGCTGACGAAGGTATTATAATAAGGAAAAATTACAATCAGTATCCCTCATTGACACAGATGCAAAAATAATATTAGCAAATGGAATCTAGCAGTATACAAAATGGATAACCTATCATGACAAATTGAAAGTTTCTTGCAGGAATATAAGACTGGTTCCACAATTGAAAATAAATCCATACAAAAACAAGAAGAAAAGCTACAAGATTTAACATAAAATGGGTTATAGACCTAAATTTAAAAGCTAAAACTATTAAACTTGTCAAAGAAAAAAATACTTATTTTTATAAAGAAAATTTTTATTACATTGGAGTAGGCAAAGATTTCTCAGGCATACAAAGCACAAATCAAAAGAAAGAAAATATAAATGAATTATACTTCACCAAAATTGAAATCTGTCTTCAAAAGATAACTTCAAAGGAAAACATTTTTTTAAAATAAAGATTTTATTTATTTGAGAGAGAGAGAGAGTGAGCACACGAGCAGGGGTGTGGGGTAGAGGAAGAGGGAGAAGCAGGCTCTCTGCTGAGCAGGGAGCCCCATGTGGGGCTCGATTCCAGGACCCTGAGATCATGACCTGAGCCAAAGGCAGACGCTTAACCAATTGAGCCACCCAGGCACCCTGAAAAGAAAACATTTTTATAAGAAAATGAAAAGGCAAGCCTCAGACTGAAAGAAAATATTCACAGTGCATATAGCTGACAAATGTGTTGTATCCAGAACATATAATGGATTCTTATTTCTCAATAAGAAGATAACCCCATTTTAAAACATGGACAAATGTTTGAAGAGACATATCACAAAAGAAGATATATACCAATGGCACAATAAGGACATGAAAAGATGCTCAGCATCGATAGGCCCCAGGGAAATTCAAATTAAAACCAGTGAGATACCTCTACATATCCAGCAGAAAAGCTAAAATAAAAAAAGGCTGAAAATAACAAGTTCAGTTACTGTGAACTTGTGACAACTTGATTTTTTTAATCTAAAATGTAATGTATTTTATTATTTATTTTTTTAAAATTTTATTATGTTATGTTAGTCACCATACAATACCTCATTAGTTTTGGATGTACTGATCCACGATTCATTGTTTTCATATAACACCCAGTGCTCCATGCAGTATGTGCCCTCCTTAATACCCATCACTGGGCTCACCCATCCCCCCACCCCCCTCCCCTCTAAAACCCTCAGTTTG
>NW_027745864.1:0-305 GCF_054177405.1 Leptonychotes weddellii | reverse complement strand
TTCTGAACTTTTAGGAAGTTGCATATGGAATACCACATTTCAATATAAATATTTGAATGCTTATATTCTTTTTTTTTTTTAAAGATTTTATTTATTTATTTGACAGAGAGAGAGACACAGCGAGAGAGGGAACACAAGCAGGGGGAGTGGGAGAGGGAGAAGCAGACTCCCCGTTGAGCAGGGAGCCCGATGCGGGACTTGATCCCAGAATCCTGGGATCACGACCCAAGCCGAAGGCAGACACTGAACAACTGAGCCACCCAGGCGCCCCTGTCACCTATTTTTTTGTTGTTGTTTCTATGAGT
>NW_027745863.1:0-305 GCF_054177405.1 Leptonychotes weddellii | reverse complement strand
GAAGAGACAGTAGTCCTTTCAGTGTCAGTGTCTCAACTTACCCACGGGATGCAGGTCATTTATATCTCTACAGGAGTTCTCTCTGCTAATATCCTCTACTTGTTTGCTACTCTGTTTGGTCTCACTACTTAGTCTTCTGCCTATCAACAAGTTCAGGTTTTACACAAAATACTCTGGTGACTCTCATACTCAAAGAACTATCATCTTAGTTTGGGCTTTTAAAGTCAGGAATTTTGAATGGGAAAAATCTGTAGCCAAGAATACTCTATCTAGCAAGGTCGTCATTCAGAAAAGAAAGAGAGAGA
>NW_027745862.1:0-305 GCF_054177405.1 Leptonychotes weddellii | reverse complement strand
CCTAATAAAAACCAACTAAAGCAGAATCTGTGGGCTCAGCCAAGCATGGATAGTTTTCAGTCTCCCACGTGGTTCATCTGTGCGACCAGCGTGAAGACCGGAGGTCGTGGGTCGAGTTACACGGCGGCAACGGTGGGAGGATGAGCACGTGTGCGTGGGCGTGAGGCCTGGTGTCGGGCACGCCAGGATTCAGACTTCAATTTGTGGTCTGTCATGGCTCCCAGGGAATCATGGAAACCGTCTGACACTGAAAATTACGTAAAGAGCGAGTAAAATATTTCCCTCAATGGATCATCGTGAGGAGT
>NW_027745861.1:0-305 GCF_054177405.1 Leptonychotes weddellii | reverse complement strand
CCGGCCGGGAGCTCCTGGGAAGCCATGCTGTCCCGGCGGCCCGGGCAGGCCTGGCTGGCCCGAGGGTCCTAGGAAGCCCGGCTGGCCCTTCAGGCCTGGCATTCCCGGCATGCCCTGGCTTCCTGCAGGATGAAGACAAGCGGTGAGGCCAAGCCCACGCCCGCCGACCACAGCTACCTCTCAGACGTCCTCTACCAAACGGCGTTTGGTCCATTCCGGAGGACCCCGGAGGAGGCACACAAGTGTAAGGGATAAGCTCACAGCGACTCCGGCCGCCACCCACACACACGGCCGAGCGCCCTCCC
>NW_027745860.1:0-305 GCF_054177405.1 Leptonychotes weddellii | reverse complement strand
TAGAAAGTCTTCCCACCTCTTCTGGTTTTTGGAAGAGTTTGTGAAGGATTGGTATTTCTTCTTCTCTGAATGTTTGGTAGAATTCATCAGTAAAGCCAACTGCACGTGGGTTTCCCTTTCTGGGAAATTTTTAAATGACTCATTTGATTTCTTTGCTTGATATAGGTCCATTCAGATTTTCTACTTCCCTTTTTTTTTTTAAGATTTATTTTTTTGAGAGAGAGAGAGAATGTCAGGCAGACTCTGTGCGGAGTGCAGAGCCCAGTGCGGGGCTCGATCCCACAACCCTGAGACCATGACCTGAG
>NW_027745859.1:0-305 GCF_054177405.1 Leptonychotes weddellii | reverse complement strand
GGTGAAGACTGGGAGCACTGCTGAGGGGCGCACAACCCAGAACACTGCAATTTATAGGAGCACAGACAGAAACAGAGATAGTGTGTCCTGGAGAGCTCACTGAAGAACAGACTGTGATCTCTCCGCTCTGACGCAGAGGGTTGGAAATGATCTCTTCTGGTCTGACTCTTGGAAGAGATGTGGAAAGCCACCAGGGAAAGCCAACAGAGAACAAAAGCCCCCCAAAACTGGTTTTCACTGAGCCCATCCCCTGCCACAGGGGGGTAGGGAAACTCTGCCCAAACAGGGCTGCCTGAGTGACAGCA
>NW_027745858.1:0-305 GCF_054177405.1 Leptonychotes weddellii | reverse complement strand
AAGTTCTATACATGTTTAATAGGCATATATATAACTATTTCATTTATTTTAAATGGTTGTAAATGGCATTTTTAAAACACTGGGTGTTGAAAGCTTTGGAGGGCACAGCAAGATGGCAGAGGAGTAGGAGACCTGGATTTCATCTGGTCCCAGGAATTCAGCTGGATAGGGATCAAACCATTCTGAACACCTACAAACTGAACAGGAGATCAAAGAAAAGATCAGCAACAATTCTCTGAACAGAAAAGCAACCACTTTCTGGAAGTTAGGACATGCAGAGAAGTGAATCCGAGGCAATATTCAGG
>NW_027745857.1:0-305 GCF_054177405.1 Leptonychotes weddellii | reverse complement strand
TCTTGATAAAGGTTTGCCAATTTTCTTAATCTTTTCAAAGAACCAATTTTTTTGTTGTTTTCTTTATTGTTTTTTTCTGTTCTCTGTTATTTATTCCCATTCTAATTTTTATTATTTCTTTCCTTCTTCCTGTTTAGGATTTAGTCTGCACTTTTTTCAAGTTTATTAAGGTGTAAGTTTAGGATACCTATTTGAAATGTTTTTTCTTCTTCTTTTTATTTGATTTTATTTTGTTATGTTATGTTAATCACCATACATTACATCATTAGTTTTTGATGTAGTGTTCCATGATTCGTTGTTTGTGT
>NW_027745856.1:0-305 GCF_054177405.1 Leptonychotes weddellii | reverse complement strand
TGATGAAAGAAATTGAAGATCACACAAACAAATGGAAAGACATTCCAAGCTCATGCATTGGAAGAACAAATATTGTTAAAATGTCTATACTATTTGACGGGGTCTTTGTCTGGTCTTGGAATTAGGGTAATGCTGGCCTCATAGAACGAGTTTGGAAGTTTTCTATTTCTATTTTTTGGAACAGCTTCAGAATAGGTATGACTTCTTCTTTAAATGTTTGATAGCAGGGCACCCGGGTGGCTCAGTGGGTTAAGTGTCTGCCTTCGGCTCAGGTCGTGATCCCAGGGTTCTGGGATCGAGCCCCG
>NW_027745855.1:0-305 GCF_054177405.1 Leptonychotes weddellii | reverse complement strand
TTTATTTTTATTTTTCTCATCTTAAATTCCTCTTAATCTTTTACCTGTCATTTCTTTGATATTTAATTACTTTGCTGGGCAGATTTCAGTTTATCTTCTTCAACTAAAATTGTATTTATTTTATATTTTAAAAACTTTATTCTTCTTAAAGAGTAAGAATTTTAATTTCTAGGGGTGCCTTGGTGGTGCAGTCAGTTAAGCATCTGACTCTTGGTTTTGGCTCAGGTCATGATCTCAGGGTCCTGGGATTGAGCCCCGCATAGGGCTCCACACTCAGTATGGAATCTGCTTAAGATTCTTTCTCC
>NW_027745854.1:0-4537 GCF_054177405.1 Leptonychotes weddellii | reverse complement strand
CCAAAGACTATTGAAATGAAGAGCATTGAAAAATTTATATTACCAATTCCAATTCTTTAAACTAAATTTTGACATAGCAAAAGGATATTTTTTCGGGGCACCTGGGTGGCTCAGTCGTTAAGTGTCTGCCTTCGGCTCAGGTCATGATCCCAGGATCCTGGGATTGAGCCCCACATCAGGCTCCTTGCTCAGCAGGAAGCCTGCTTCTCTCTCTCCCTCTGCTTGTACTCTCTCTCTCTCTGTCAAATAAATAAATAAAAGCTTAAAAAAAAAAACAAAGGGATATTTTTTCTTCTTGGTACTGAGGTCATGAAATAACTGTATGAAGCCGGATAGTATATTGATTTTGTTAAAGCAGATGGTGGAAGAGGAGGTTATCTGAACAGACTTTTCAGAAAGAAATTAAAGTTTAATTCTCTGCTGTGGTATTATTACTTAGAGTGGAAAAGTATTTTTTTCCTGTTCATTCTTGAGTTTTTGTTCATATACAGATCCAGAAACATGAACAAACACACCTGTTCGCCACATTAACCAGACTTATTAGAATAATGAGACATTTTCAAGCCAAATGTTATATTAGTAGAATGAGAAGTGGTGTGAAAATTGAGTTCCTTGAGCTGGATTAGAGATCTTTGGATTGTGTGACAAGCTCTACTGGGAACACACAGTTTTCATGGAAAGATGTGAGAAATTAATTTCAACAGATACAGTGAGTTAATGTCAAACAAAATTTTTTAAAGACAAAGAATTTTTTGATCAACAGAACCAGGTGATGGAGGCAGAGCAGAAAATCTTTTTAAATCAGGAAAAAATAAGAAAGCTTAATTGGATAAAAATTTATGTCCTTAAGTTCTTTTTTTCTTGCCTTTTTCTTCTTTTTATAGTACTCCATCAGTTTAGCTTTATATCTAGATTTTAGTTATCAAAAATTTTAAAAATTATTAGTGATTTCGGTGTAAGATGTACTTAGTTACAATTACAGTGATGTAAAATTTTTGAAATGTTAGCAATTTAAGCTGCATGGCAATAACATATCACTATGGACTACCATATCCTGAGAAATTTTAGTAGGACATGAAAGGAAATTTTTAATTTCCTCATTAAATGAAACACAAAATTAAACACACTCTACTCCATTTCTAATGATGGTATTGTAGAAAACTTTCTTCTTGGCAATTTAAAACTCTCATTTCTGTATCTGGCTATGGAAGGTATTCTTTCTGTCCTCAAAATATGGGAAAAGTAGTATTAAGAATGCTCCTGGGGCACCTGGCTGGCTCAGTCAGAACTTGTGACTCTTGATCTCCAGGTTGTGAGTTCGAGACCCACGTTGTGTGTAGCGATTAGTTAAATAAGTAAATAAACCTAAAAAATTTTAAATAAAAAAGAGCATGCTCCTCATATGAACATTTTTTGGGTAGACAGGTTTTTAAAATTTAATATGTGACTGCAGTTTAATTATTTGAAGCATAGTACCTGGCATAAAGGATGAACTGTTCATCTATCTATCTATACCAATCTACTTTATATATTATACCATATAAAGAAGATACTTTTAAAATATATTTTTTCAAATATCTTTTTAATATATTTACATAAATAGAGAAAGCATCTCTGTGGTGACAATGTGTTGAGGTTGGGCAGTTATTTCAATGTGCATGTTTTTTTTTAATCATTGTAGAATTGTCAAAACAACTGTGAATCTCATAAAGATAAGTTGTGTCAGTTTGCTAAGCATATTTATTTCTAAGGACATGTGGATTTAGGTTTTTTTTTGGTCTCAAATTCTCTCAATCTTTTGATCTTTCTGAATCATTATTCAGATACTAATTTATAACTTTTTAATTTAAAAACAAATTAAGGAGGACCAAAATCCATGTTAAATTGCAGCAGTTTTCAAGCAAAACTTTCAGGGAAACCCCTATTCTCAAACATAAAAGGCAATAAAAATTATCAACGTGATGTAGTGTTTAGTATGGGCGAGGTAGTACGCACCACCGAAATGATCTCATATACTCTCCACGGGTCCTTGAGGTAGGAGCCTTCTTATTCTAAATAAGGAAATTGAATCTTAGGGGGGCAAAATATCCAAAGACACTCACTGAGGATTTAAACCTAGGTTTGTCCAGCCCCAGAGATTACACTCAATCACTCACATACTACCTCAGAAATGAAAGAGGAATCCTTTAAAGAAAATCCTTTAAGAAAAATCCTGAAGATTTTTCATCTACAACAACCAAAATTAATTTTTCTAATTCACAGCTTTCAAAGTTTCAATTCTTTAACTTTTTATCTTCCTTATTTGGTGTAGGATGTAATTTCAAACTTATTTGTTGTGTATTTTAAAATAAAAGAGAAAAGAGAGAAAAGAAAAATGCATTTTTAAAAATTTCTCCATGAATTTTCCCTCTTTTCTCTTGTTCTAATTCCATCTCTATCATGAGAAAATTATTCAGCCTCTCTTGGCCTTGGAGATGACAGTCAGAATGTAGAATCCTGGGAAATAAATGCCTCCATTTCTTTCTTACTCTACAATATCTTTTTTGTAGCAATGTAACGTTGTTGAAAATTGAACAGGACATTAATATGTAAACAGTATATCTAGGTTGATGTAACTATATTTGTATATAGACATATTTTCTGTTGCTTGACTGTGGAGAATTATGTAGCTGAGATTTGTAAAAAATGTTATTTGCAGTTCTCTTAGAGCCCAAGATAATTCTTGGGTACACTGAAGGCTGTATAAAGAATTTCAAGGCCTTGAGTTCAGATGAAATTAATGGCTGTACTTTAGTAGCTTGACAAATTTCATTACCAAAAGCTAATGATGAGATCAAAATCATGGAATTTGAAAGTCTTGTGTTTATCTCTTGGCTCTACCTCTTACCGGCTCTGTGACTTTTGATAAATTATTAAACCTCTCTAATCCATTACTTATCTGTAAAACTGTATAACAGTATTTGCCGCAGGGGTGTTTTAATAGTTAAATGAGATAATACAAGGAAATCACTTGACACTGTCCCTAAAATATTGTGAGCCCTCACTGCAAACTTGTACCTGCAATTACGCCCTTTAATTCCTTATCTTTTGTCTATCTCTCCTTACTATTATTATTTAAACAGTAAACCTTCCCACCTTTAGCCCCTACATCTACATATGATGCTGGCAGACTGGCTCCCAGGACTCAGAGGGGGTCCCGCAGGACCAGCCAAGAGGTCCCCGGCTGCATGGAGGTTAGAAAACAAATGTGAGCCAGCAGGAGGTGAAAGCAGAGTTTATTGAAGGCATAGAAAGAGTACAGGTACAGAGTGTCTGGGAGACTCAGAAAGAAAAGGAGGAAGTCTCATCTTTGCTTGGGGTCCAGGGTTTTTCTTAGAGGACTGTGGTCTGGTGTATGTGTCCTTTCAGGCATCCAGGAACCCATTAGAACAGAGACTAGGGCCCAGGCGTTATTCCTTTGAGCCAAGGGGTCTTGGTGTCAAGATGTCTAACACTGGTGGTCTGGAATACACTTATCACCTGGTCCTTCCTTAGATGTTGTCTATTCTAAAGAAATCATGAACTCCCTGTCCCTTACAAGTAGCAATACACTATTTGCATTCTGAGGCATGTGGTAAGTGGGGGTGCAGGTCCTAGCAAGAATAGAAGCAGGAAAAGGAACAAGAAACAGGTTTTTATGGAGTCTTTCAGCTTTCCTCCCACATCTACACACCTTTCTAGCCCTTGTTCTGCAATCTCTTACAGTAAAACTCATCAGAAGTATTGCTTAAAACACTGTTTCTTTTCTTTTTTTTTTTTTTCCCCCTCCCATTCTCTTTAACAGACATTTTACTCAAGATTTCATCTCCATTTCTCTTCTTAGGTCATGCCAAGGTTAGCAATGACTTTTATTTGATAAAAACAATGACCAATTTCTAGTCCTCATTTTACTGGACTAACAAGCCATAATTAACAAAATGTATTCTTTTCTTCTATGAAAATACTTGTTTACTTTTTTTTCTCCTACCTCACTGGCAGCTCCTTTCAGTCACCTTTCTGAATGTTGTATTTGATCCTCAAAACCTCAGAAGGATCATTCCATCCTATCTACTCTTGTGGTCCTGTGATGTTAGGAGAATTAATGTGCTGACTGCTTCCATAGGGCCATCATATTTTTTTTTTTTCATATCTTAAAAGTGTAGTTTTATTTTTTTTTACCACATTTTTTTATTGTTATGTTAATCCCCGTACATTACATCAAGATTTACATGTAGTGTTCCATGATTCATTGTTTGTTCATAACACCCAGTGCTCCATGCAGAAAGTGCCCTCCTCAATACCCATCACCAGGCTAACCCAACCTCCCACCCCGCTCCCCTCTAGAACCCTCAGTTTGTTTTTCAGAGTCCATCGTCCCTCATGATTCATCTACCCCTCCGATTTCCCCCGCTTCATTCTTCCCCTCCTGCTATCTTCTTCTTCTTTTTTTTCTTCCTTAACATATATTGCATTATATTTTTCAGAGGTACAGATCTGAGATTCAACAGTCTTGCACAAT
>NW_027745853.1:0-305 GCF_054177405.1 Leptonychotes weddellii | reverse complement strand
TCTATACAGTCCAGAGATCTTTTGAAGAAACTTCCCCAGTGTACCGATACAATGGGGTCCCACTATTCTTGTGTAAAGTCCACCTGTTGGCACAAAAAAACAATTTCCTAGACCTCCACCTGAGAGTAGCCATCTTTGTATGTAGTTATCCTTTGACTGACCTAGTTGGTGGGCAACACAGGGGTGATTAGGAATCACTACCATACAGTCTTTGTGCTGCTGCCTAAGAAGGAATCATGGCAGCACCTTATCTAAGAGTCAGACAGAGGTCTAAGGTGCCGGACATTTCCCAACATGACTCCCTT
>NW_027745852.1:0-305 GCF_054177405.1 Leptonychotes weddellii | reverse complement strand
GAATAAGTATAAGTTCTTTCCAAATCCTGCCAAAGAGAAACCGGTAGTGTAGCTAAAGAGATGTGCATGAGTGCTTTATACATGGGGAGCGTGTTAGAGAGGAGAAAAGTTCTCTTTTTGCCCATACCTAGGGAATGAAGGTGGTTGAAAATGAAGCTATGATGATGAAGCAATATCTCTCTCTCTCCTGGTAATACCCATGGAGGTCACACATCAAGCATGATGTAGTAGAAAAGCTGGGATCTATTTCTGGGTCTGTCACTTACCAACTGTGTGATAATGAGCAAATTAACCCCTTGAGCCTT
>NW_027745851.1:0-305 GCF_054177405.1 Leptonychotes weddellii | reverse complement strand
AGCCACAGGTGGCTGTATAAATTAAAAACTCAGTTCGTCAATTGCATTAGCCACATTGTGAGTATTCATGTGGCTAATAGCTTCTGTATTCAACAACAGAGATAATGGAACATTTCCATCATCACAGAAAGTTCTGTTGGGCAGCACTGCATTAGAATATTTTCATGCTGCCCTTACTCAGATCAGTTCATTTTTGTTACAGAATGTGGATACCTTAATTTGATGGGTCATAATGTTCCATGGAAATTCTTGAAGGTACAATTGTGTATGTTCTTTTTATTTTTCATAATTCTCACTGGTCCTTT
>NW_027745850.1:0-305 GCF_054177405.1 Leptonychotes weddellii | reverse complement strand
TGAATAATTGGCCCAAGGCCATTCATCCTATCCATTCAGAGAAAGTTGGGAAGTGAATTTAGGTTGGGTTAACACCAAAATCCATATTCTTCACTGCAATGAAATTGAGCTTTTATTCTTGAGATAATTTTCCAAGAAATTAAATACCACTTTTTACCCTCAAGCCAAACCTTCTATTTTATATTTTTATTCTATTCAATATCAACAGTGAGGATTACACCCAAGTCTCTAAGTGGGCATAGGAACACCTTAAACAGATACAGCTTGACCTTTCAAAACTGTACCAGGACCAATAACACACATAT
>NW_027745849.1:0-305 GCF_054177405.1 Leptonychotes weddellii | reverse complement strand
TGCCTGTGTACCATGTGCTCTTCCCCTGCTCTTCACCACTTGGCACCACCCAGGAATTCCAGGACCTGCTTCTGAAGAGAATTCTCAGACCAATAGCAATTTCATAATTGGGAACAACTGTGGGCACAAATTCAGATTTTAGCTGCATGGAAGGGGACCATTCCCTTCCCTCTCAGAAGATGGAGCAGAGGTATATACCAGAGACAAGGTCACTAGGTCAAGCCCAACCAGGAGAAGGATTTGACCCTCACTTTACTGAGAGAGGCTACATTTCCCATACAATAGAACATGTGACAATATAACAC
>NW_027745848.1:0-305 GCF_054177405.1 Leptonychotes weddellii | reverse complement strand
ATCGAGATAATTTAAAATAATGTTCTTCTATCTCCTTAGGCACTATTCAACAGTATTTCACTGATGTGCACACAGCTCCAGTCTAGCACTTTTCCCAAACAGTTGGGTGACTGTTGTCGGTGCAGACGACAGAACAAAGAGAGTCCCGTGTGGACTCAGGCAGAGGGTGCAGCTGAGGGTGTGGGCAGGGCCAGAGGGGCGGCCACAGACCTGCCTCTGCTATCAGGGAAGCTGGAGCACTGGGATGGAAAAGATCTAGGGGGTCTTGAAAAACCACAAGAAATCCTAGGACTCTTGTAAGGAGG
>NW_027745847.1:0-305 GCF_054177405.1 Leptonychotes weddellii | reverse complement strand
TTCTGCCCCAGGGGTGGCTCTTTGTCCCAAGCATCTCCTGTTCTGGTGGCCTCTCTGCTGATTCTCACTTTGGGGATTGAAGCAGAGGAAAAACTAGGGTGGGTGTCAGCAGCGAGTCCTGGTTAGGTGTCTTGAGGAGGGAATAGGGGTCTTTGGCCACCAAAGAATGGCTGCCAAAAACCCTTCCCATGAGAAGGGAGAAAGTGAGAAACAAAGAGAGATGCTGAGAAAAGGCAGCAGAAAGAACGGGTAGGCCCAGTGGAGGCAGAGGAGGCGGAATGACATGCACAGGGGAGTAGATAGAA
>NW_027745846.1:0-305 GCF_054177405.1 Leptonychotes weddellii | reverse complement strand
TCTGTGAGATACCAGGGAAGAGTTTGTAGATTTCTAATCGACCCTGTGTCTAGTTAGTTACAAATAAGCAAGCAGATTCATTCGTTCCTTCAAGAACTATGAATTCAGGGCGCCTGGGTGGCTCAGTTGGTTAAGCGACTGCTTTCGGCTCAGGTCATGATCCTGGAGTCCCTGGATCGAGTCCCGCATCGGGCTCCCTGCTCGGCAGGGAGCCTGCTTCTCCCTCTGACCCTCCCCCCTCTCATGTGCTCTCTCTCTTTCATTCTCTCTGTCTCAAATAAATAAATAAAATCTTTAAAAAAAAA
>NW_027745845.1:0-305 GCF_054177405.1 Leptonychotes weddellii | reverse complement strand
CCCACAGAGGGGCTGCTCCTTCTCCCTGAGTCCTGGAATGAACACGCTCAGAGTGCCAGCCAGCCTGCATCTAATATAAAATATAAGCCAGAAGGAAACCTCTGCCGGGGCTGCTTGTTACAGCAGCATGATCTAGAGAGAAAGCTGGCTGATACACAGTGCCGGTCACAAAGCAGGGGTTAGTAAACCTCTGAGCCATAGATGAACACATTGTAGGCCTTCTCCCAGATCACGCAGTGCTTTTGGCTTGTTTGGTTGTGACATTTGATCACTAGAATAAATTCAGGGTGGCATTTTGTGGCATA
>NW_027745844.1:0-305 GCF_054177405.1 Leptonychotes weddellii | reverse complement strand
TGTAAATTAATTGACCATACATGTGTGGGTTTATTTCTAGTCTCTCTATTCTGTTCCACTGATCTATGTGTCTTTTTTTTTTTTAAGATTTAGATTTTATTTATTTGAGAGAGAGAGAGAGAGAGATAACAAGAGACAGAGCATGAGCAGGAGAGAGAGGGACTAGCAGGCTCCCCACTGAGCAGGGATTGTGACCTGAGTTGAAGGCAGACACTTAACTGACTGAGCCAACCAGGCGCCCCTGATCTATGTGTCTTTTTATGCCAATATGATAGTGTTTTAATTACTATAGCTTTGTAATATAG
>NW_027745843.1:0-4537 GCF_054177405.1 Leptonychotes weddellii | reverse complement strand
TAAATAAATAAATAAATAAAAAATATATAAGGAAAGAATTTTACACCAAGATCAAAAAAAAAAAAGAAATTTAATACCAAGCATCTATAAGGTAAAAAACAGTCCTACATATAGAATTAGTGTGCTGGGAACACATTTTGGGAATTCTGCTTTAAACCCATTTCCCACTGATAAAGTCCAGGCTCCTTCGCATAGCATAGAAGGCCCTTGGACAGCTCATCCCTGCCCGGACACTCAGCCTACCCACGTCGCTCGCGTGCAGACACACTAAGAGCCAGAATCACCAGATATCCAGAGCTCCCCAGACACACCAAACGCATCATGCTAGTCTCTCTGCCAGAAATTCCCTTCTTTCCTCTGTCTGGGGAAAGCCCACCCTTAGCCCAGGCAAATGTCACCTCCTGTCACCCAGACTGAGATCTAGCACTCTCTCTGGTCCCCCACATCTTCCACACAGCTCTCTGAGTACCCACCACACGTCCAGCAGCCACTGAGTGCTCACGTGCTTGAATCACACTCAAGAATATCAGCTCTTAGGGTGCCTGGGTTGCTCAGTCGGTTAAGCGTCTGCCTTCGCCTCAGGTCATGATCTCAGGGTCCTGGGACTGAGTCCCACGTTGGGCTCCTTGCTCAGTGGAGAACCTGCTTCTCCCTCTCCCTCTGCCCCTCCCCCTGCTCATGTGCTCTCTCTCTCTCTCTGTCAAATTAATAAATAAAATCTTTAAAAAAAAAAAGAATATCAGCTCTTTACTGAGCACTCCTTGCCCCTCCCATGTGAAGCTTTTTACAAGTGTCCTCCTCACACCCTAGGAGGCAGAGAAAACTCCTTCCTCATTATACTGACCAGGTACCCAAAATGTAGAAAAGTTACAGAATTTGCCCGAAGTTACATGGCTAGCGGCCACTGGAGCCAAGAGGCTGACCCTGCCGGCCAGCTCTGGCGGCCCACGCTCACCCTGGGAGGCTGACAATAAATCATATGCTCCTCATGAGGCTGGCAGTGTGAGCCTCTTATCTCTGTGCCCCCCAGGGAGCTGGCAGGACTGCCACTATTTAAGTTTAATAAAGCTTCATCCCTTACCAGGTTACCTGATACAGCCTCTGTTATCAACCCCATAGCAGGGCAACCAGACGTCAACTTCCTCATAGAGTGCCAGAAGCTCAGGAGACTCAACAAACGCCTTCCTTCTTCCCCAGGTCGGAAGGATGGAGGTTGGGTGTGTGAGGTCACTGTGTGCCGAGAGGACACTGATGCAGGGACATCAAGGATAAGCCTCGCTGCTCCACCACTTTGGCTAGCCGCAGGCTGTGCACATTATTCAAATCACAGAAAATGCCAATTTCGGCTTCACTCACCCAAATGTCCATTGGGCGCAATCACGTTCGGCTTTAGAGTTCACAACTGCCTTTCTGTGCCCTGCCTCGGGTCAGATCCTCGGCAAGCCAGCTTTCGTTGGTAGGTGCAAATAACCCAAACCAACAAGGGTTCGCTCGAGATGATGGCCAGATGGTGAGGGGGCTAAGATCAAATCGAGGTGTCTTGACCCCAGTGCACATCCCCAGCTCTCCACACAGAACCTCCTCTCTGGGTGTGGGGCCCATGGCCGGACATGGGTAATGAACGGGGATAGGGTCTGACTTTGCTTGTCTCCTTTTTATAGCTCCAGCCCTCAGTCAGCTACAAACGGGAAAAGAAGTAGAAGAGGGTGTTATACGAAAACAATGAATCGTGGATCACTACATCAAAAACTAATGATGTATTGTATGGTGACTAACATTACATAATAAAATAAAATTTAAAAAAGAAAAAAGAAGTAAAAGAGGCTGTAAGCTAGGCCTCCAAGAAAAGGTCCGCCCTCTGTCATCTCAGACACTTAGCCTCCTGCAGGGTGAACCTATTCCCCAGGCTCAGAAATGGGGCAGGGCCAGGGGATTCTACAGGGAGCTATTTTTTTTTTTAAAGATTTTATTTATTTATTCATGACAGACAGAGAGAGAGAGAGGCAGAGGGAGAAGCAGGTTCCCAAGGAGCAGGGAGCCTGATGCAGGACTCGATCCCAGGACCCTCTACAGGGAGCTATTTAATCTAGGAGCACGTGTCTCAGTGTCCCCCGCAATGTTCCAATTGACTTTTAGGAGCATGAATGCATGTATAAATCGAGGACGAGGATTAGAGAAGGGATTTGAAATATAAAGCAATTTCCGTGTCTGTCTCACTGGCCATAAGGATGGGGGAACAAAGTCACCCCTCTGCTTTAAAATGATACAGCCCAGTATGATACAGCAGGGGCGTGGTACCCTGGATTTTAGGCTCACCTTGGCAAATTGATTAGGCATAAATCACTTAACCTCTCTAGCCCTCGATATTAAGCACCTGTCAAATGGGAATAATACTGCTCATGCTATTTTTCTCGTATATTTTTTTAAATTAAAAAATAGAATATTTAAAAATTATCAAGAATCTATGAAAGCCTACAGGAATGTCAGATTACTGTTATTAATGCTCTACTTTTATTACTATGAATTAAGAAATAGAAAGCAGAGAATATGTTTTGCATATTAATATTTAAATTCTGAGGGTTAACATGTTCTTCAAATACTAAAGCAGTTTTTCATTCCATGGCATTCCAGGAGAAGTTGTTTGTTTCCTCATTGAACCAAATTAAGGAACAAAGAGTGTGGATTGATTATTGCCCATTTGCTGATGCAAATACGGATTAATATTTTATTCAGGAAAGAATGGTTACAATTTTTCAAATCCCTATTTCTCTGTCAAACAATCCACAAAATACTTCTGAGATTCCAAAAGGGCAAATTTTTTCCTGTTCCTCCCTATTCAGGACAAGTATTTTTTTCCCAAGCCCTAAATCACTCACAGTGGTTTCCCCCCTTGCCCCCTCTTCTTCCCCCCTTCCCGCCTCTTCTCAGGAATGTATGGGTAGGAAAGAACACAATATATGTAGGGTTCAGTACTACCTGCAGTTTCAGGCGTCTGCTGGAGGTCTTGGAACAGATCCCCGCAGATAAGGGGGGTGACTCCTGCATGCAATACACCCAGGTGATTGTGACTCACAGAGCTGATTTTATGTAACAGCATTCTTGAGAGATAATTCACACCTTATTAAGCTTGACCCACTTAAGCTATACAATCCAGGAATTCGGTACACAGACAGAGTTGTGCAAACATCATCAAATCTAATTTTAGAAGATATTTGTTACCCCAGAAAGAAAAACTTGCACCCGGGAGCCACCTCTCCCCACTCCCCTCCCCGCCCAGCCATACACAAGCCCCATTCTACTTGCTTTCTCTGTGGATTTGCCCATGTGGCCATTTCCTATAAACGGAACTGTACAGTATGTGCCCTTTGGTGACTGGCTTCTTTCATTTAGCACAGTGTTTTCATGGTTCCTTCATGCTGTAGCATGTGCTAGTATTTCGTTCCTTTTGATGGCTCCATAATATTCCACTGTCTTGATATTCCACCTTTGGTTGATCTGTTTATCAGTTGATGGACACTGGAGCTGTTTCCACTTCGGGCTCCTATAAATAACACTGCTCTCAATATTCACGTGCAAGATTTTGTGTGGAGACTCCTTTTCATTTCTCTTGGGTGGATACCGAGGTATGGAAGTGCTGGGTCATATGGTAACACTATTTTTAACTTTTTCAGGAACTCGAAGACTTCCCACACCATTGGCTACACCATTGCACATTTCCACCTGCAAGGTATAAGGGTCAGGGCTGATTTTTGGAGATTAATCTGTAAGCCTCTCAGATTATCTATGTTCAGAACCTACTCCTGTATGACCTTGGGCATGTCACCTGCCAGCAGCAGTGCTGGACCCATACCTTGGGGAGAATAGTGTCTGCCTATTAAGGTCCATGTGT
This sequence comes from Leptonychotes weddellii, assembly GCF_054177405.1. Lineage (NCBI taxonomy): Eukaryota > Metazoa > Chordata > Mammalia > Carnivora > Phocidae > Leptonychotes > Leptonychotes weddellii. The sequence continues at coordinate 648 of NW_027745843.1, read as the reverse complement.
GGATCAACCGAGCTGATACCTACAGCGTACCAGCCCGGGGCTCAGAGTATACAGCAGGTGCTCAGGCAGTGCTGCAGGCCTGCCATGGCTGGTCATCAGTAGGAAGACAACCAAAGTAACCAAGACATACAAATCACAAAACACTCATCATTATCCATACCCCAAACAGGTCAGGTCCACTGCAGGAGTATCAGTAAGTTAGGGCAGACACGGGGCAGTCAAACAGGAACCAGCTTTTGGATGAGGATGAGAACCTGCTTCCCTTCCCTGCTCCCTCCCTGCATGTAGGGAACAGCGTGAGTCAGTCAGGAATGGCAAGTTTGTTCATAGATATTAGTGAGGGAAAGAGCATTGAGAAAATTGCCCACAAAGGACAACCATACCAGGTGGAGGACCAAAGTGGGAGTACTCTGCCAGACCTTGAAACACCTGGTTCATCAGGATGCCTTTCCCGGAGTTTGCTTTAAGACGGCAAAGAGCCCAAACCTGTGGCATCCTGTGTTCCATAAAAAACCAACCTTAGTGGAGAATGACCAGAAATAGTCCATTTCACTTCCTGTTCTGTCCGGGAAAGATGCTCTCAGGCCAGCTGAAAAACAAAACCAAAAAGTGAGTTAAATCAGGGATGGGTGGTGTCAGCCCTAATTT
>NW_027745842.1:0-305 GCF_054177405.1 Leptonychotes weddellii | reverse complement strand
TCCTGGGATCGAGTCCCATATCGGGCTCCTTGCTCAGTAGGGAACCTGCTTCTCGCTCTCTCTCCCTCTGCTTGTGCTCTGTCAAATAAATAAAAATCTTTAATAAAAAAAAAATTTTAAAGAATCCTGTGGCAGCTGCTCACTCCCAGTTTTATCATGTGATGATGCTATGTGGTGCATGGGAAATCACTGTTATTTTGAGCACTTTAAAATAAAGAGAAAGTGACATTCATACAGAGAAAGTTTTGAGCGCTGTAGTGGGTACTCCTGGTGGTCTGCCTAGATCTCATCCATCACTGTGCCTG
>NW_027745841.1:0-305 GCF_054177405.1 Leptonychotes weddellii | reverse complement strand
TTCTATTCAAAATATTTTCTAATTTCTCTTCTGATTTCTTCTTTGACTAAAGGGTCATTTAGAAATATGTTCTTTAATATCCAAATACTTGGAGGAATTTATTGATTTTGTTTGTTTGTTTGTTAAGGATTTCTAATGTAATCCTGTTGAGGTCAAATAAAATACACTGTGATTTCAACCCTTTAAAATTTACTGAGGGTTTTTAATAGACTAGCATATTGGTTTTTTGTTTAACATTCCATGTGTGCTTGAAGAGAATGTGTTTTCTGCAGCTGTCAGATGTAGTGTTCTATAAAAGTGTGTTA
>NW_027745840.1:0-305 GCF_054177405.1 Leptonychotes weddellii | reverse complement strand
CCCCACGGTCCGCCTGTCGTCCACAGATTGAGACTTAGAAATTCACACCAAGGTCTGCGGAGATCTCTGGGGACGCTCTCCTTCACGGGCTTCAGGAACGCCTCAGGACGATCCTCGACTCCCGACCGAGACTGAGAAAAAGGTGCGATGCCGCGGAGGCGTACCACGAAGACGGGACTTCAATCAGAACCGCAGGCGCGCTCCTGAGGCCCTCGCGGGTCCACGAGGGCCTCGTAAAACTTGATAATATTGGGTTCGATGGCTGGGACCCCACGCGTACCCGCGGGCGGGCCCATCGCGCCATT
>NW_027745839.1:0-305 GCF_054177405.1 Leptonychotes weddellii | reverse complement strand
CCCACGCCTCAGCCTCCTCGAAGGCCAAATGCAGACTGCAACAAGGTGACTGCCTGCCAGGGGTGTTACGACAAGTAAATGAGTTCATTTACCTCAAGCGTGTAGATCAAGTATTAGGGTACGCACGTATTGCCGAGGTCGGAGATGATGGTGTGACGAAGGTGAGGATGAAGAGTGATGGCAGTGGTGCTGGTGGTAACGGTGGTAGTAATGGTGGTGGCGATGGAGGAGTTCATGGTAATGGTGGCGACGGTAATGGTGGTAATGATGGTGGTGGTAATGGTAATGGGGTTGGTGCTGGTGGT
>NW_027745838.1:0-305 GCF_054177405.1 Leptonychotes weddellii | reverse complement strand
GGTTCTGTAACAGGACAGCAAGATGAGTGACTTAACCAACAGAAATGTGTTGTCCCTCAGCTCTGGAGGCCGGAAGTCAAGGTGGGCAGGGCTGGCTCCTCCCGAGGATGTGAGGGAGAACCCATGCCATCCTCTTCCCCAGCTTCTGGGATTTTCCCGAGTCTTTGGTGTTCTTTGGCTTGTAGAACCATCTCCCCACCTCTGCCTGCATCTTTTTTTTTTTAAAGATTTTATTTATTTATTTATTTGACAGAGAGAGGGAACACAAGCAGGGTGAGTGGGAGAGGGAGAAGCAAGCTTCCTGC
>NW_027745837.1:0-305 GCF_054177405.1 Leptonychotes weddellii | reverse complement strand
TTCGGTGCTAAAGGCCAAGTACACAGAGCAAGGACAGGGTAGAACAAAAATTCAGACCCTTGTCTGTCTTTAAAATCAAGGTGCTTTCCACCATGCCATCAAATTGTTTTTTTTTTTTTAAAGTGTCACCCACACTGAATATAGAAAGTTAGGTACTCTGATGTGCATGTATTATATACAGATGCAGCCTCAATAGGCCAGGTTTATTAGGATATGGAATTAGAAGGAATTGCAGAATTCCCGAGTACACGTAAATTTTTTTTATCTGCCTTATCTACTTGACAGAGAAGCTGGAACTGGTAGGA
>NW_027745836.1:0-305 GCF_054177405.1 Leptonychotes weddellii | reverse complement strand
TAGTCTCCTGGGGCTGCTGTAACAAATTGCCACAAACTTCGTGGCTTAAAATAATGCCAGTTTATTATCTTGTCATTCTGAAAGTCAGAAGTCTAAACTCACTCAAGGTCTTAGCAGGGCTGCATCCTTCTGGAGGCCCTGAGGGGACGCTCTGTTCCCTTGCCTTTTTTAGCTTCTAGAAGCTGCCTACATTCCTTGGCTCATGGCCCCCTTCGTCTCAGCATTCCAAGCTCTTGTCTTCATCACGTGTTCTACCAGTGACTCTGATCCTCCTGCTTCCCTCTTATAAGCACTCTTGTGATTAC
>NW_027745835.1:0-305 GCF_054177405.1 Leptonychotes weddellii | reverse complement strand
TGGGGGAACGGCGGCGGGGCGGGTGGAGAACAAGTCCCAGAGAGGGCATCTGAGTGCGTGTTTCTATCAGGCTGTTCTTTCCCTTCCAGCACTAATTACGGCATTATGTGATTCCGGGGCCTCATATCTAAAGGAACTTGAATGGACGCACCGAAGAAAGCACTGGCCGAGCGACAGCCGGTCTGGGTAGTCACGAGGCGTCTGGCTGTTCACGGGGAAGGAATTCATTCCAGCTCCGAATGAGGCCGCACTGCAACGATCGGGAGACTTCACGACTGCACTTTAACCACCCCTCGGGTTTCTCC
>NW_027745834.1:0-305 GCF_054177405.1 Leptonychotes weddellii | reverse complement strand
TTGTGTAAGACTGTTGAATCACAGACCTGTACCTCTGAAACAAATAATACATTATATGTTTTTAAAAAAAAAAAGAAGAAGAAGATAGCAGGAAGGGAAAAATGAAGGGGGGAAATTGGAGGGGGAGATGAACCATGGGAGACTATGGACTCTGGGAAAGAAACTGAGGGTTCTAGAGGGGAGGGAGGTGGGGGGATGGATTAGCCTGGTGATGGGTATTAAAGAGGGCACGTCCTGCATGGAGCACTGGGTGTTATATGCCAACAATGAATCATGGAACACTACATCAAAAACTAATGATGTAA
>NW_027745833.1:0-305 GCF_054177405.1 Leptonychotes weddellii | reverse complement strand
GAGAGAGGGAACACAAGCAGGGGGAGTAGGAAAGAGAGAAGCAGGCTTCCCACCGAGCAGGGAGCCCGATGCGGGGCTCGATCCCAGGACCCTGGGATCATGACCGGAGCTGAAGGCAGTCGCTTAACCAACTGAGCCACCCAGGTGCCCCAGAGATACAAGTGTTTTTAAGAAGTTTCTAAACCTGTCTGAGGTCAACAACTAGTATACTGCTAGGGTAAGATTTGAACCCAATTCACCTGGCTCTAAAGCCCAAGATTTTCCTGCTACCCTATAATGGTTTGTTAGTGTTCATTTTCAGGGAG
>NW_027745832.1:0-4537 GCF_054177405.1 Leptonychotes weddellii | reverse complement strand
TTTTTGCAATTACAGAGTGGTATTCAGTTAACAGAACAACAATTATTTCGTAGAAGCTGCATCAGAGACAACTGAAGATGAAAAACTACCATCCCCATATATAACTAATTTGTGCTGTGCACCAACAAGAACCTGCTTTAAATTTCCATGCCAATTTACAACCCCCATACTGTACCAGGCAAGGTTAGTGGCTATTGAAAATACCACCAGGACAGGGCTATCTAAAGACACATTCGGTAGTGTGTTAACTATACAAAAAAAGACACTGTACAGTTTAAAAACAAATCTTACACAGCCTTACATTTCAATTTTTTTCTTTAAAAGGAGTGAGTTGTGTACAGGGGGGTTAAATGCTTTATAGACAAGAAAAAAAAACTGCGCTAGAACCAACTTATTCATCATCATCATCTTCTTCTTCATCTTCATCTTCTTCATCTTCCTCCTCCTCCTCATCCTCTTCATCTTCCTCATCTTCCTCCTCTTCCTTCTTTTTCTTGCTCTTTTCAGCCTTGACAACTCCCTTTTTTGCCGCATCAGGCTTTCCTTTAGCTCGGTATGCAGCAATATCCTTCCAAAACAACGGCAGGAGAAAGTGGAAGGAAAGACAAAACAGTTAAGTAAAGGGAGAAATAAAAGTAACACTGAACTTGACCAAAACTTGATGAAAACATCAAGATCCCAATTACACGAAAATACCACACATCTATAGACTCACCCTGACTCCATAAATGACTGAAGGATGCATATAAAAACACTAGGAGATAACTGCAATTAATAATCCATAACTTACAGAATAACATGGTCTAATATTTGCAATGTTATGCCTCACTGAAGTACAATTATGTACCACATCCTAACTTTAGTTTATTAAAACTAGAATGTAGAGACTTTGATTAAAGGGTAGACACTGCCACCTTCTGAATGCAAAACAGCATTCTACAGGTTTATCCCAGACCCTAATCCATAGTAGAAAATTTTGTCTTAAAAAAAAAAAAAAAAGGGTAATTTGCCAGTAAGCTTGCAATTAGGTTAAGAAAAATCTAGAAACCAACATTTTTCCAGATGCCTAAATAAGCTAAAATTCAACTTAATATTCCAATTCAAAGTATAGGAGCCACAGCTTTTTCTTTATCAACTTACACAGATCAACAGACTTAGAACTTTTTTTTTTTTTTTTAACGAAGTTGGGATTTTTTTCTTTGGTTATCTAAGGAGTCAACATAAATGTTTCAGGGTACGTTTAAGAAGGATATAGTCTTTATTACTTTGCCCAGACTATTTTTATAACGTGTCTGATCATTTAAAGTAAGTAATCATTTGACTCAAAGTGACTACCAAAATTCTCGCAAATTTGGAGGTATTAGAGAATAACAAAACCAGCTTAAGTGTATGGCCCTGCACCCAAGTTAAAAAAAAATTAACAATTTATTTGATCTTCTATACTCTTTGAATGATGGAAAAGAATTAAGACTATAGCCAGCCAATGGCACACTGAATGTAGCTGTTAATCTAAAAACTGCATTACACCCCAAACTCTTAGAAAACCACAAGAAAATAGGAAACTGAGATGAGGTACCAAGTATAATCTAACATCTGGCATACCCTTTCATTACACTGAGCAAATCCATACTTCTTACCTTTTCATATTTTTCCTTCAGCTTAGCAGCCTTCTTTTCATAAGGCTGCTTGTCATCTGCAGCAGTGTTATTCCACATCTCTCCCAGTTTCTTTGCAACATCACCAATGGATAGGCCGGGATGTTCTCCTTTGATTTTTGGGCGATACTCAGAACAAAACAAGAAAAAGGCCGAACTAAAAAGACAAATTTAATTTTAGGATTTTAAGTTTACTATCAAATGTGTATTGTACTGTTTATATAAAAGCCACCTCTAATTTCTACCAGATACTGGACAGGGTACAAATGTTATATGCTAAATATCCTTCATAACCAAAGCTTAACTTACAGCTATTTAACTTATGGTACTACTAGTTGAAGATGTACTACTGCTAAAGGCTAGAGGTCCAAAAACAATTCTGGAAATCACTCTAAGTATTTCAGATTGTTGGTATTTCTCAAAGTTACATTTAGGAGATATACTAAGTGAAGGAGGCAAGTGTCTAATACAAATGCTCTGGTTAAGCCTCCCATTTAATAGGAATTTTACTTACAATATTCAAATATACCAATGTGAGCCACTTACCAGCTAAGAAACTTTGATCATACACTCCAAACCTACAAGGTAGCTTGCTAAACTTCTATCTGATCCTACTGCAAAACCCTCCTTGAAAATAAAAACAGGCAAGATACTTACGGAGGCCTCTTGGGTGCATTGGGATCCTTGAACTTCTTTTTTGTTTCCCCTTTAGGGGGGATATAAGTTTTCATTTCTCTTTCATAACGGGCCTTGTCCGCCTTTGCCATGTCTTCAAATTTTCCTTTCTCTTTAGCAGACATGGTCTACAAAAGAATTATTTGTAAACTTAAGTCGATAATGAATTTTAATAAATTGTCCTCAAAGTATTAAAATGACTAAAATAAGTATCCTTTGCTATTTATTCAGCAGCCTGTTCTAACATCACCACTCATGTTATACAAATGGCACCTAGGCCTTTTTTAAAATCTTAATTTGGATTGAACTTTTAAAAAATTACCTCCTTAGTATGTTTCAAGCCCCCTTACCTTCCACCTTTCTGAGCACTTCTTAGAAAACTCTGAGAAGTTGACTGAAGCATCTGGGTGCTTCTTCTTATGCTCCTCTCGGCAAGTTTGCACAAAGAATGCATATGATGACATTTTGCCTCTCGGCTTCTTAGGATCTCCTTTGCCCATGTTTAATTATTTTCTAAAAAGAGATAAAGTGAATGTTTGATGTTAGCAATGAAATTATAGCACTTTAATTTCATGGGGAGTGAATGAAAACCTCAGTACGGGTTATTTAACGGTAGTGACATTAACCCCCTATAATATTAAACAAGAAAACGGCAGGGATAGCCAATTCCTAGAAGAGGCTATGCCAAGCAAAAAAACCCCCAAAAAACAAAAAAAGGAAACCCCAAACGGTCCTTCAGTGAGCTCAAAAAAGTATAGACACGACGGTATCCTCATACAGTATTCGTTACTCATCTGCCTCTATCTGCTCTGAACGAATACCTCATTTAAAAACTTTTTAAATGTACAAAACCATTTTAAATCAACAAAACCAAAGACCACAAAACTAATGCTGCCGATTGGTGGATCTGCACCACCTAAGGAATAAATAGGTAAGAGCCCACGTGAGTAGACTTTTTCCAAATTATGGGCCTAAATCACCGTCTACCTGAAGTTTTCCCAATGAGGACTTTAAAAATACTCTCTCTGCACAAAACTTTGCTGGGAGGAGGGAGGAGTAGAAAGCTCCAGCGCTCGGACCCAGGCTGGGGGGTGGCGGTGGTATTTGTACGGCTGCCACCGCGAGGCAGCCTCGTTTCCTATCGGTTTGGCCCCGAGATGTATTTCAGTTCTGACTAAACACGTCCGGTCTGAAGTTTCTTCGAGTAAACAAGGATGAGGGACAAAAGCCACTCCTGCTGGTTGCTCTGCCTGCCCCCCCCCAAGCAGGGGAGTATTTTTTTTTTTAATGTGTGAAAGTCGGGGCGCCGCGCGAGGCGGGCTCCGCACACCTTCCCGCCACTCGGCCCCCACCCCCAGAACTTCGGTGGCGGCGGAGCAGCCGAGGGAACGCGGGGCCGCGGCCCGGCCTCCAGGCCCGGCCCGCCCGCGCCGGGGCCGCCACGTGCGCCCGTCCGCCCGCCCGCCGGCGCAGGCCCCGCAGGCCTCCCCCATTTTGTCAGCTCGGCGGAGGGAGAAGCCCCGCTCGAAATGGGGGCTGGCTCCGCCCGCGGCCGCCGGGGCCGGCGCGCACGGAATGGCCGCTGCGCGTCTTCCCCGCCTGCGCCGCCGCCGCCGCGAGGGCGAGCGCGAGCGAGAATATGGCTCCTTCCCTTTGTGTGTATGTGTGTGTGTGTGTGTGTGTGTGAGTGTGTGAGTGTGAGCGCAGGCGGGCGGGGTGCGCGCCGCGCTCTGGCGCACACACTCGGCCATTACAGCCGGGGGGGAGGGGCGGGGGGCGCGCGGACCCGGACCCTCCCCCTCCCGACCCGCGGGGGAGGGGGCCGCCCCGGGAGGCGCCCACCGGCCCGCCGCTCCCCGTCCCCCTCCGCGCGGGACCGCGCGCCCCGGCCGCCCCCGCACGGAGAACGCGGGGCTGGGAAGAGAGGAAAAAAAAAGTTGCCTCGGAACTGCTGCGCCCAGCTCCCCCGCCCGCTCCCGCCCGCCTTGTTTTCTCTCCAGCCAGCAGCGCCGGGCCGAGTCAGCCATGTTCCAGCGAGCGCAGCGGCGCCGCTCCCCCCGCCGCCGAGCCGCCGCCGCCGCCGCCGCCGCGCCCGGGCACAGGCCGGCGGGCCCGGCCCCGCGCCGCCACCCCCGGCCCACCGCGCCGCCTCGCCCGCAGCGCCCGCCCGCCCGCCCGCGCTCGCTCGCCGCCGGCGCCCGGCTCTC
>NW_027745831.1:0-305 GCF_054177405.1 Leptonychotes weddellii | reverse complement strand
GAAAATAATCACCTAGCAGCAATCCATGTTGAATAAGACAACCCCAGGAGGATTTTGCTCATTAATTGGATACATGCTATTTATCTTTAAAGCATTGAACTTAACGTAGTCCAGAGTTTATAGTAAATACTCCATAAAAATTGTGAATTTCAGTCCTAAATAGCATTCAGAAGTTAATAATGCAAATGGTAAGAAGCGGGAAATCCATGTCACACAGATATCATTCAAAATAACTACATGTTCAACATGACAAAGTTCAAGGCGACATGTGAAAACTATTTAAGCACTGAGCTGCTATTTCTTCC
>NW_027745830.1:0-305 GCF_054177405.1 Leptonychotes weddellii | reverse complement strand
TGTTAACCTTAGAAACACCAGAAATATGTATCTTTTCATTTTTAATGAACTGGAATATGAAAAGAGAGAGAGATGCAATTAGTCCACACAGTCCATTTGTGCCCCTAGATAATCCCGGCTTTTTGGCAGGTGCATGAAGACACTGTTCAGTTTCACAAAGGCAACTTTAAACAGAAGCCTCACTGTGTCTGACTCATCTAAAAGCACAGCTGTGATACAGGTAATTGAAAGGCACAACCACGCAATTACCCATTCCACACAGATCTGCCTCCATGCCACCAGCCTTCGCGTTATGATCCCTGAAA
>NW_027745829.1:0-305 GCF_054177405.1 Leptonychotes weddellii | reverse complement strand
TGACTGCGGGGCCCACGTTCCTGGGCTGGGGTGTCTGGACCCCGGGAGGGGTGGGCAGGAGGGAGCCCCGTCTACCCGGGACCTTCATACGCCAGGCTCTGGGCCAGGCACGGTGCATGTTTCAGGCTGTGTCACTCCCCTCTGCGGCCCTGGGAGCCGTGTCACTCTCCTGGGCTCAGAGCAGACACACCAGCCTGGGGTCACAGAGAAGTGTGCGTGCAGCAGGGGCCATCCCCACTGCTCACTGCACACCTGAGCTCGTCCCTGCAGAGGAGTGGTCCCTGGGGGGTGGCGTCACGCCCCTG
>NW_027745828.1:0-305 GCF_054177405.1 Leptonychotes weddellii | reverse complement strand
AACACAATGCTTAGTATTTCATTTCTCCCCAAATCATTCCTAAATGACTTGCATTTTTTTAAAGTTTCCATGATAGTAAACAGAATGTGCCATGAAACGGTGTTTCAACACTGAAAATGTGACAGAGCAGACCTACAATATATAATGATAGGTTTAAAATTGTTCTAAAGAAGTACATACATTTCTGGAGATTCCTAACTAACAAGTAATTCAAATTAAGGAGGGAGAGAAATGGCTATTAGTGATGCACATGGATTAATAGGTAATACCTGCTGCCTTCTGGAATGGCTGTACTTACAAGATTC
>NW_027745827.1:0-305 GCF_054177405.1 Leptonychotes weddellii | reverse complement strand
ATTAATATCTGCTTGGTGCCTATTTTCCCGTCATTTAACCGTCATTTAACCCTCCACCTCTTTTGTCCTGGATGTAAAGGCTGACTCTTGTAGAGAGCACAGAGACCGCAGATTTTTATCCCCACTGCCAAGCTCTGCCTCTTAATGGAGGGTGTAATCCATGTCAATTTAAGTTACTTACTTTTCAGGTAGCATTGCAGTCTGTCCTTTTCCATTTGTTTTCTGCGTGTGTTATATTTTTTTGTTCTCACATGTCTCCATTACTGCTTTTCTTGGTGTTATGTCCCGGAGTATTAACTAAATCC
>NW_027745826.1:0-305 GCF_054177405.1 Leptonychotes weddellii | reverse complement strand
GTTTTTTCTGACAAACACCTGGGAGAAGCTCCTCTGGGACTGGACGTGAATCCTGGGTTTGTGTGATTCCCCAGGAGGCACTGGTTCTGCAGCTGCAGCCAGACCTGCCCAACCCCTCAGTGATTTGCATGTTTCCCCCAGGGCCCGTTTCTGCTCTTCAGAATCCTCATGAATAGGCTGCTCAGACATCTGGGGCAAAAAAGAGCCTCAGGCAGGGCCTTGGATCGAACATGGGTGTCCTGACCCAGCTCCTCTGCCTTCTGCTGGCCTGCCTCCCAGGTGAGGAGGGGAGTGCAGGGACATCC
>NW_027745825.1:0-305 GCF_054177405.1 Leptonychotes weddellii | reverse complement strand
CGCCGGCTCTAAAATGTACACACCCATACTGGTTGCTCAGTGACTAGGTGACAGAGCCTTTGAAGTCACTGTCAGTGTTTCCATCGTAAATGGGAGTTTTCAGATGCTCCTAACTAAATTTGCCTTGCAGATCCGTACATGTTACCAAGAGATACTTTAAAAAATAACCAAATAACTGGGAAAATTTTGGCTTGTCTGCGTCAAGATCTTTAGATATTTTTCATAATTCAAACCTGTTTTTGGTTTGAATGGTTTAAATTTTAACGGGAGATTAGACCATAGCATAACCTAATAACTAACATTTT
>NW_027745824.1:0-305 GCF_054177405.1 Leptonychotes weddellii | reverse complement strand
AACGCAGAGCCCTTGGGATTTTTATAATTCCTCTCCCCAGCCTCACCCTTGCTGATCTTCTACAGACAAGTCAACACATCCCAAAAGCTTTTTCCTTCCTTCCTTCCTTCCTCCCTCCCTCCCTCCCTCCCTTCCTTCCTTCCTTCCTTCCTTCTTCTCTCTCCTTCCCTCCCTTCCTCCCTTCCTTCCTTCTTTCCTTCCTCTCCTTTTCTTTCATTCTCTCCTTTTCTTTCTTTTCCTTCCTTCCTTCCTTCCTTCCAAGCTGCCTTTATGGGCTCTCTCCAAAGTATTGAAGTTAATTTTCA
>NW_027745823.1:0-305 GCF_054177405.1 Leptonychotes weddellii | reverse complement strand
AAATGGTTTCACATTTGCTGCTGATGGTAATGTTGTCTGCTTCCAACTTTGGGGAGGATATTTACAGCATTTCTATCAGTTTGAGTCATATCGGGGCAAAATCAAAGTACCTCCATATCTACTTACTTGTAGAAGCAATTCATTTAGAGTGTGCGGGTCATGCGGTGCTGGCTGTGATGGGGCCTGGTTGTTCGGGGCTTTGGTGGCCTTAATAGCTTTGAATTACCTAATGGAAAATATATTTTGGAAATAGGAAATAGTAAGCACTCCTTTCGAGTAATTCTTACCATGGTGTGGGATTTGAT
>NW_027745822.1:0-305 GCF_054177405.1 Leptonychotes weddellii | reverse complement strand
GGGCTCCCAAGATAGAAGCACCTCACGGTTGCAGAGCTCAGTTTACGACCCCATGATCGCGAAATCCCGCAGAATGGAAAGAACAAGGGAAATGGCGCAAAGCAAAGAGCACATGCTGAACGGAACTGGAGCATCCCGGGCTTTGTAGAGAGGATCAGGACTGGCGGTGCAGCAGGGCGGGGGGCCTGTCCGCTGGGGGCGTGAGCGGGAGCTGGTGGCAGGTGCGCGGGGCACCTGCAGGCTCTGACCGTCGGTGTGCCCCCGCTTTATTTCCTTCCAAGACCAGCCACCTAGAATGTGGCCCA
>NW_027745821.1:0-4538 GCF_054177405.1 Leptonychotes weddellii | reverse complement strand
GAGGGAGAAGCAGGCTCCCAAGGAGCAGGGAGCCTGATGTGGGACTCGATCCCAGGACCCTGGGATCATGACCTGAGCCGAAGGCAGACGCTTAACCATCTGAGCCACCCAGGCGCCCCAAAATAGGAATAAATTTAACAAAAGGTATGTAAGACCTCTGAAATCCAAAACACACTACTAAGAGAAATAAAAGATTTAAATAAATAAATGGGAAAGTTTAAGGATATTGTTAAGATGTCAATCCTCCCCCTATTTATCTATAGAGTCAACATAATACCAAACAAAATTCTGGCAGATGGTTTTTTGCAAAATCGATGGGCTAATTCTAAAATTTATGTAGAAATGAAAGAATGAAGAGCTAAAATAATTTTGAAAAAGTTGAGGAATTTACACTAACTGATCTCAAAGCATACTATAAAGCTACTGTAGTTAAGACAGTGTAGTATTGCTATCAGGGTAGACGTGTAGATCGATGGAATAAAATAGAGAGTCCAGAAATGTGTAGATACACATATATGGTCAATTTTGACAAAGTCACAAAGGTAGTTCAATGGGGGAAAAGACAGCATTTTCAACAAATGGGCATTTGAACAATTAGATATCCACACAGGGAAAAATGAACCTAGAATCCTACTCCTCTATTCACAAAAATTAATCTAAGATGGTTCTTTGACCTAAGTGTAAGGGCTAAAAAATACAAATTTCTAGAAGCAAACATGGGCTAGAACTTTTACTCTCTTAGGTAAAAATTTTCACAGATTTTATTAAAAAAATAAGTAAAAAAAAATAAGTAAAATATAAATCACCATAAAAGAAATATTTGATAAACTGAACTACAAAATTAAAAATTATTGTTCTTCAAAAGAAACTTTTCTTTTAAGGGCTGATGGAAATGTTCATTATTTTGATTGTGATGATGGTTTCAATGGTGTATATATGTCAAAACTCGTCAAATTGCACAGTTTAAACATATGTGGTTTATTTAACATCAATTATACTTCAACCCCTATTTTATACCACTCAGAAAAATGAACTCAAAATGGATTAAAAACTTTAGTTTAAGACCTGAAACTGTAGAACTTTATAATATTTGCAAATCATATATCTGGTAGGGGATTAATATCCAAAAAATAAAAAGAATTCATACAACTCAGTAGCAAAAAAATGAACAATTCTTTTTTTTTAAATTTTTTTAAAAGATTTATTTTATAGAGAGAGAGCATGAGTGAGTGAGCATGAGTAGGGGGAGGGGCAAAGGGAGAGAATCTCAAGCAGAACCCCCTCCCTGAGTGAAGAGTCAGACTCGGTGGGGCTTGATCCCACGAGCCATGAGATCACGATCTGAGCTGAAACCAAGAGTCAGAGGCTTAACTGACTGAGCCACTCAGGTGCCCCTAACAGTTCTTTTTAAAAGGGGCAGAGGAACTGAGTAGAGTTTCACAAAGAAGATACAAAAGACCATCAGGCACATGAAAAGATGTTCAACATCACCAAATCATCAGGAAAATGCAAATCAAAACCACAATGAGATTATCACCTCACACCTGCTAGAATGGCTATTATCAAAAAAAAAAAAAAACCAAAAAAACAAGAGATAACAAGTGATGGCAAAGATGTAGAGAAAAGGGAACACTCGTGCACTGTTGGTGAATGTAAATCGGTGCAGCCACTGTGGAAAACAGTATGGACATTCCTCAAAAACAATTAAAAATAAAACCACTATATGGTCTAGCAGTCCCACTCCTGGGTATATATCCAAAGGAAGTGAAATCAGGATCTCATAGAGATCTCTGCACTCCCATGTATATTGTAACATTACTCACAATAGCCAAGATATGGAAACAACCTAAGTGCCTATCAACAGATGACTGGATAATGAAGATACAGTATATATATATATACACACAATGGAATATTATACAGCCACGAGAAAGAAGGAAATCCTGCAGTTTATAACAACTTGGATGGAACTTGAGGACACCATGCTAAGTGAAGTTAAGTCAGACAGAAAAAGACAAATACCGTATTGGTATCACTTGTATGTTGGATCTAAAAAAGACAAACTTGAAGAAATCAACAGAATGGTGGTTACCAAGAGTTGGGGGGTGGTGGAAATGGGGAGATGTTGGTCAAAGGGTATAAACTTCCAGTTTTAAGATTAACAAGTTTGGGGATCTAATGTACAGCATAGTAATTATAGCTAGTAACACTGTATCATATACCTGAATGTTGCCAAGAGAAAAGATCTTAAATGTTCTCATTGCCCCCCAAAACTGGTTACTATGTGACAGAAGTAATACTATAGTGATAATCATTTTACAATTTATAAAGGTATCAAATCAGCACTTTGTACACCTTAAACTTATATAATATTACGTGTTAATTATATCCTAAAGCTGAAAAAAAAAACAAAACTCTTAAGCTGCTGATTTAAGTTCATTGAATTTACGGAAAATGCCCACCATATAATCCAATCAGCCGAGTCCTATTTATCAAAAAAAAAAAAAAAAAAAAAAGGCTTGCCAATGAGGCTTCCTTTGTTTTTAAAAGTCTGACTTTGTTTTTTAATTCAAATAAAAATATGTTAATGCAAAAATTAAATTAAATTGAAAATAAAATACATTGTTGAGAAGATAAAAAGGCAAGCCATGTACTTGTCATGTTGAGCACGGGGTGTCATATGTAAGTGAGGAATCACTAAATTCTACTCCTGAAACCAATATTACGTTATATGTTAATTAACTGGAATTTAAATAAAAATTTGAAATAAGCAAAAAAGACAAGCCACAAACCAAGAGAAAATCATTGTAATAAATGAATCTGACAAAGGACTTATATCTGGGATATATAAAGACCTCTTATTACTCACTAATGAGATAAACCCCACCAAAAAAAATGAGCTAAAACTAAAGGAACAGGTACTTCCCAAAAAAGGCGTACAAAAATAACCAAAAATGACCCAAAATAACCAGATGGCCAAAAATACATGAAAAGATACTCAACGTATTTAGTCATCTGGGAAACGCAACTTAAAACCACAGAGCAATACCAGTACTCACCCCCTAGAAAGGCTAAAAATAAAAAAAAAAATCTACCAACACCAAGGGTTGGCAAACATGGGGGACAACAGAAACTCTCGTACAACCACTCTTGAGTTAGGCATACACTTCACTTGCAACCTAGGTTTTTACAAAAAGGTAAAGAAATTATATGCCCACATAAGATTTGTCTCAGTTTAAAGCAACTTTATTCGTATTAGCCACAAAATAGAAACAACTCAAATGAGCAAATGGATGAACACTGTGGGATGTTCATACAAATACACAAAGCCACTCACTGATACAAAGGAATGAACATAGAACAACAGAAATGGTTCTCAAAAACCTCAGGCTGAGTGAAAGGAGCCAGGAATAAAAGAGCTCATGTTGGTATGTAGGATTCTACTTCGTGATAGTGCAGTGATAGAAATCAGATCTAGTGATAAAACGAGATGGCTGGTTGCTTTTGGGTGGGCGGAGGGGAGAGCAATTGCAAAAAGGGGCACAGGGTAACTTCTGGATTAACAGAAATGTCCTGTACCTTGATTCAGGTGGTATCAAGTGGATTTATATATTTGTTAATACTCATCGAACTATTAAGTGTACACAATGTAAACCTCAATAAAGTTTATTTAAAAAAACACACAAAAATGCAGTCATTTGGTTACAGTTGATCTAGTAGGAAAAGACATTTACATAATTTTCATGTGTTTGGGATAGTTATGCTGCAAACCTTGTTAAGAGAACAAGCATGAGGAAATAATCACATGTCCTAAAAGAGCCAAATCCTCAGATCGTTATCCAGGGAATGGACTTCAAAATACTTTGAGTGTTTCTTGGGACGCCTGGGTGGCTCAATCCATTAAGAGTCTGCCTTCAGCTCAGGTCACGATCCCAAGGTCCTGGGATCTAGTCCCGAATCCGGCTCCCTGCTCCGCGGGGAGCCTGCTTCTCCCTCTCCCTCTGCTACTCCCTCTGCTTGTGCTCTCTCTCTCTCTCTGTGTCTTTCTCTCTGACAAATAAATAAATAAATAAAATCTTAAAAAAAAAATACTTTGAGTGTTTCTTAAAACTATTCAGATGAACACCCCAGATGGGCAAAATTGGAAGACAAGGTTCGGTTTTGATCAACGGGATCATTAATAAATCAGCAAGTATTTACGTGAGACACCATGACAAAGACCACAGACATGGCTGCAGGATATCACACTGGTTGGGAAGGTGGGCTATAATCCTGGTTCCACATTAGCTGCAGAGCCATGCACGAGCCCTGAAAACCCTTCCAAGCCTTAGCTTCGTCTACCTTATGAATTTGTGAGAACTAAATTATACGAGAATGCCCATGGAAAGCTCTCAGAACAGTGGTTGTTATCAAATAGCATGTAATATAAAATAATGCAATATATGTTAAGGAAAAAAAAAGAAGAAGAAGGTAGCGGGAGGGGAAGAATGAAGCGGGGGAAATCGGAGGGGTAGACGAACCATGAGAGACGATGGACT
>NW_027745820.1:0-305 GCF_054177405.1 Leptonychotes weddellii | reverse complement strand
GCTCACCCACCCGGGGCACAAGAGACAGCGCCAAGAAAAAGAACAAGATGGGGCTTTAGCCACTGGCCAGTGGGACAGCATTCCTGATGACCTGGCCGGGAGGGCCTAGAGATGTAATCCAAGGACCAAGGGCGCCCCCAGAGGCAGCTGGTGGGACTGCACCCACTCCCTGTGGCAGGTCCCAGGGGAATGGAGCGGATGAGGGAGAGGACATGGGTCAGAAGCAGGGGAAGCAGACATCCCAAGGGGCCACCCAAGGGGGCTGGGCTGCCCTCCCTGGACCTCCACCCTACCCTTCACCCACA
>NW_027745819.1:0-305 GCF_054177405.1 Leptonychotes weddellii | reverse complement strand
AATAAATATTTGACCATCAATTTCAGGCTCAGATAGTCTGGCCATGGATTCAGAACTAGCCTGAATGTATTGGACCCTATTCAACATCTTTGGGAACAGCTGTTGCTATGAGCGCAAACCCATTTGGACATAGATGGTGATTATTTACAATGTAAAGGTGCATTTTGGACAAAGCATCTTTAGTATATCAGAAAATAAATTAGCTATTCAATAAATGAATGAGTAAGCTAAGAAAAATCATTCCGTAATAGCAAATTGATGTTCTTAACTCACAGTAGAATAGTCTATCATTACCATACAAAATA
>NW_027745818.1:0-305 GCF_054177405.1 Leptonychotes weddellii | reverse complement strand
TATAACACTGTATGTTAATTATACTGGGGCCAGAAAAAAAAAAGAAACAAGGTATAACTGAATTTGAGTTTTATAAAAATTGTTCTGGTGGCAGGCTATAAGAAGCCTCCATAAAGGAGGGAGGCACAGGGCGCCTGGGTGGCTCAGTTGGTTAAGCGACTGCCTTCGGCTCAGGTCATGATCCTGGAGTCCCTGGATCAAGTCCCGCATCGGGCTCCCTGCTCGGCAGGGAGCCTGCTTCTGCCTCTGACCCTCCCCCCTCTCATGTGCTCTCTCTCTCTCATTCTCTCTGTCTCAAATAAATA
>NW_027745817.1:0-305 GCF_054177405.1 Leptonychotes weddellii | reverse complement strand
AGAAGCTAGAAGACCTGATTGCAAGACCGCTTGGACCTTGGTATCGGGATCCTTGCAGAGCAAAACATTTCAATCAGGCCACAGCACAGAGCCCCCTCTAATCAGGGTTTGTCGAGACCTTCTGTTCGATAAGGAGTGGATTCTGTCACTGTGTCCATTTTCCTTCTCAAGGATGTTCCTGTGGGCTTTGATAGCATACTCACACAATACACATGTGTGCCTTTCGTGCTCCTGAGCCTCTTGGGCACGGGTCTGCCAAGCCATCGTTAATATGTAACTCAGTGCACCTTTGGGAGGAAAGTCAC
>NW_027745816.1:0-305 GCF_054177405.1 Leptonychotes weddellii | reverse complement strand
GTGGAGTGGGATGGGCTAATACGGACTCCCTACTCCCCAGAAGAACCTCTCGCATGGCACCCCAAGCCCAGCCTAACCTTCCATCCCCTCCTGACACTGCCACCCTTCCTCAGATCCTTCAGGAGCACACTGGCCACTTGGGTCCTCTAGGTTTGTGTCCAGTAGAATAAACAGGGCACCTAGAAAACCCATTGCTGCCGATCAATGCCCTCTCAGGGGCTCCAGGGCTGGGAGAGTTGGATGGAGAAGGGCTGGAGCTGGGAAGGGAGGGAGGAAGGACCCCAGGAAAGGGACCTGTGGTCTGG
>NW_027745815.1:0-305 GCF_054177405.1 Leptonychotes weddellii | reverse complement strand
GAGATCACGCACTGAAAATGTAGTTGCCCCAAAAGCCTGCACAGCCAGGCGCCGGGCGCACTGGTCCGAACGGCTGCACAGAGGGCAGGTTCTCCTGCGGGGGGCGGGGCGGCCGCTCCGACTGAGAGCTAGCTGCCCCCCCAGTGAGAGCTGCTCCCCTCAGCGAGCGGGCAGGCCGGTCCCTCGTGCAGTTCTTGCCGTCTCTTTATCTAGCGCTTCTGTCCCTGTCTCCGAAATCACAAGGGAAACGCCGGGTGACTCACTGCAAAGGTAGGCGGCATTTCTGAAACCTCATAGCTCTCTGA
>NW_027745814.1:0-305 GCF_054177405.1 Leptonychotes weddellii | reverse complement strand
AAATATTTTAGACTTGCAACTACACAGCTCTGCTATTATAGAGTCAACACAGCCATAGACAAAGCAGAAAAAAATGAGCATGGCTGTGCTATAATAAAACTTTATAGGGGCGCCTGGGTGGCTCAGTTGGTTAAGCGACTGCCTTCAGCTCAGGTCATGATCCCAGGGTCCTGGGATCGAGTCCCGCATCGGGCTCCCTGCTCTGCAGGGAGCCTGCTTCTCCCTCTCCCACTCCCCCTGCTTGTGTTCCCTCTCTCGCTGTGTCTCTCTCTGTCAAATAAATAAATAAAAATCTTTAAAAAAAA
>NW_027745813.1:0-305 GCF_054177405.1 Leptonychotes weddellii | reverse complement strand
ATTTTATTTATTTATTTGAGAGAGAAAGAATGAGAGACAGAGAACATGAGAGGGAGGAGGGTCAGAGGGAGAAGCAGACTCCCTGCTGAGCAGGGAGGCTGATGCAGGACTCGATCCTGGGACTCCAGGTTCACGACCTGAGCTGAAGGCAGTCGCTTAACCAGCTGAGCCACCCAGGTGCCCCGATGTTTATAGCTCCTTATTAGTAATTGCCAAAACTTGGAAGCCACCAAGATGCCCTCCAGTGGGTCCACCCAGATAATGAGATATTATTCAGCATTAAAAAGAAATGAGCTACCAAGCCA
>NW_027745812.1:0-305 GCF_054177405.1 Leptonychotes weddellii | reverse complement strand
AAAAAAGAAAGAAAGAAAGAGAAGAGAAGGCAAGTGAGGGCTACCATGAGGGGCAGCAGTATACTATTTCACATAAAGTGGCAAGGTGATGTTTGAACAGACCACTGAAGAGGCAAGGGAAGGAGCCATGTGAACATCTGGGGTAAGAGTGTTGCAGGCAGAGGGACAGGAAGTGCAAAGGCCCTGAGGCAGGAGTGTGCTTCTCTGGCTGTGTCCAGAGCACAGGGAGCAAGGGAGAGAATAATGGGAGGCAAGTCAGAGGAGGGAAGGGGACAGATCATGTAAGGCTATTATAAGGGTCTGGC
>NW_027745811.1:0-4539 GCF_054177405.1 Leptonychotes weddellii | reverse complement strand
GCGCCCTGTCTATTTATACAAGTTTTACCAAACATCTTAAAGTACGTTAATTAATGAAACTCTGTACTGCCAGTGAGTCTAAGACAAACCATCATTTTATGTACTGTTAAAATACTTTCAATTAAATTATGGCACTTCATATAACACACCATCCACCTAACAAAAAATACTTTTTTTAAAGATTTTATTTATTTATTTGCGAGAGAGAGAATGAGAGACAGAGAGCATGAGAGGGAGGAGGGTCAGAGGAGAAGCAGGCTCCTCGCCGAGCAGGGAGCCCGACGCGGGACTCGATCCCGGGACTCCAGGATCATGACCTGAGCCGAAGGCAGTCGCTTAACCGACTGAGCCACCCAGGCGCCCTTTCACAGAGTCTTTATAGAAGTCTGTCACTACCACTACCGCGTTCCCCTGTGTGGATAAGCTAAACTTTCAGTAAATCTGTTATCTTGAAATGAGGATGAGCCCGGGCTGCCTTCCAGCTCTTCTGTATCTCAGGTGTGTGGGCTGTTCAGCAGACAGACTATTAAAGAAGAGGTGGGGATCGATTCATGCCTCAATTCCTTTCCAACCTTTGGAAATTAATATTTTATACTAAAAATCAAAAAGTAATAAAAGGTAGAACAAGCAAAGGTTGCAAACTTTTTAGGAGCTAGTGTAGTACAAAGAACTCTTTTCTCCCATGAAGAATTAAATCTCTCAGACATTTGTGGTTTTCTTACAAACTTCTATATTTTAGAACAACACTGTTCTCAATACAGTATAAACTCAAGTATAGGGGCGCCTGGGTGGCTCAGTTGGTTAAGCAACTGCCTTCGGCTCAGGTCATGATCTCAGGGTCCTGGGATCGAGCCCCGCATCGGGCTCCCTGCTCGGCAGGAAGCCTGCTTCTCCCTCTCCCACTCCCCCTGCTTATGTTTCCTCTCTCGCTGTCTCTCTCTCTGTCAAATAAATAAATAAAATCTTTAAAAAAAAATAAAATAAAAACTCAAGTATATACGTATCCATTTTGCTTTAAGGGAAGAACTAGCTAAACCTGTTTTGTTCTCCTCTGTTTTAACTCTCAAGTGTAAGTCTAAATCTCAAAAATATGGATGTAACACAATTGCCAAAAAAAAAAAAAAAAAAATTCTCCAAAGCACTTCCTATTTAGGAATAGCATGCAATTATATAGACTTTCGGGTGTGAATAAACATCAAAACTGGGCCTCCAGAGCCCACGCTTCATCAGTGTACCTCCTTGTTTCTGGGAAGTAGATAAGGATGTTAATAGAGCCACAACCTCAAATATCCAAATATCAACTAAAACAAACAAGCATCTAGTGCCTAATCAACCATGTCCAGTCCAATCATGTATTATCGAGAGGATTAAACACAAAGGAACTTGACATCTGTCTCTGGTTTCAGCTGTGCTCCCTTCCTTACCTCATTGCTGCCAGACATCACTTTAACCAGAGATCATATTGGTCAGGTCTTCCTGCTGCCACACAGAAGGCAGGGTCTGATTAATTTACAGGAAACTACAGAACTGACAAAGACAAAAGCAAGATTCACAAAGAGTGGAGAAATGTAGCCATGTCTCAGTCTTCCTTACTCTTCATTCTAGTTCTTAAAAATAGATATTCAAATGACAGCAAAATTCCAGGAATAAAATGCTATTAGAAAAAATACTCTGTTCACTCAAAATATTTAAGATGTAACTAAAATATGTCCTTCTGTCATAGTACATGATGCACTTCAGTTGCAAATGGATTGTGTTCCAAAAATTAATTTGTAAGGTGGGCTGGTCAACACCCATTTTGGTATGACCTCATTTCTCGTAGATTTTACCTGCAATTCAGGGGCAACTTTCCAGGGTAAGTATCTCGCACAGTGCTTAGGCTCTCATACCTCCTTAAAGAAGCCTACTTATCCTAGAATTCTAATATCTGAGAAAATACTTCTTCTCTTCCCAGGCGTAATTGCAACACTGGTCATGGCAGGTTATCTCCGGTCTCTTGGGTACTTCTTTTCTGACTCTTTTGCAGGCTCCTTTTCCTATGCTCAACACTTGATTTCAGTCTGCCTTCTCTTTTCTCTTTATACCTCCTGCCTGTTCAACCTTGTCCCCATCCATGCGTCAGCTACCATCTATAGTCTGACGGCTTCTCCTTCTGAACTTTTTCACAGATCCATTGACAGTATCTCCCATTTGTATTGCTCAAAGTCACCTCAGACTCAGCGTGTCCATAAAAACATGTCTTCCCTCCAAAATTTGGATTTTGTCCATGTCTAACCACCACCCCCAAGTCAAAGAGTGGCTCCACCATCTGTCCAGATGTGTAGGTCAGAAATCTCAGGGTCATTCTTGGCATCAGCCTTCCCTCATGTCCCTACAGGCCCTGTCGATTTTACCTCCTAACTACCCATTTTTCTCCAATACTCTTTGAACATTCTGTGCTCTTTCTTGCCACAGGGTTTTTGCTTGTGCTATTTGTTGGGGCAAAAACCTCTCGCTTGAGCTTGCATTTTTTTTAAAAAAAAGGAAGTCACCTATTGGAGTCGCTGATTTATTGATTCATTCGGACCTGAAGGCGGAAGAGTAGGGAGCAGAGTTTTGAAGCTCTTCTGTTAAATACCAGGTAGAAAGCAATTTCTTCTGACAACTAAGATAAATGGTTATATAACAAGGCAATAACTTTTGAAGTCCATATGTCTCAAAGACAGCTTCCTTAAAAAAAATAACCTAGCAAGGACAATTTTGTAGTTCATAGAAAAAAAAGGTTATTATAAGACAGAATTGATGACAGAAGGGTCAGTGATCAGAACCCTGTCTCCATACTCACCTGGGTCTGTAACCTCTTACCTTACAAGAGTATTTCATCTAATGGCCTTTTAGAAAGTTTTCAGACATAGAATTCTATTAGCCTCATCTGAATAGTGTAGAAAATTGTAGACTTTCAAGTTCAAGGGGGTTATAATTTCCTGCCTCATCATTTTCCTTCTGCTCTCGCCCCTGCCTCTGCTGAGAAATCTCCTACTCATTTGTCAGAGCTCAGCTTTAGTGTCAATCCTCCGGAAAGCCCTTCCTGACTCCTAACTCTACCTCAGGCTCCTTGTAGAACATTCCAGAGAATCTCATTTCTTTTCTTTATGATGGTTATCTCAGTTTGTATGGGTAGAGATACTTTTTTTCATTCATGTCTTTTCCACTAAACTTTAAGCCATGAAAGTAGGCAACATATATTTGTTGTTTTTGTTGTTCACCATCATTATAGCCCCAGAGCCTAGGGTGGCATGTTGGAAATGTTTAGTAGATAGATATTGGTTGAATGCTGTCGAATGGATGAACTGAAAACCATAGAGAACCACTGCGGCACGTATAATGTGTCTTTGAGATGCTGAATTCAGAATCCTAATCAGTTTCTGGTACGCAAGCCCACTCCTTCCACTCCTTCCTCCCCTGATCTTGGTGGGCTTCCTTTATCTGCAGGATATTATGATATGGAAGCAGCTCGTGGTTTTCTGGTGGTCTAAGACGAGGGCTCACTCAGAGCTGGAGAAGAAAGTAAGGGTGAGGAAAGCCCGAGAAGGGGGACAGAATAGAAACAGAGTGCTGGGCAAGAGTGGGGCTAAAATCCTTAGCTGTGCAGGCTACATAGTCTCACAGAGAACTTGGTAGGATGATTTTCCTTCTTTCCAAAGGCTCTAGTGTTTGAGCTGCCTGTTATTCCCAACCCTTGTAGTCCTCTCAGGCCTCCCCTCTTGTAGAATAGAAGAAAATTTACTCTTGCAGCATCCCTCTTTGTCACACATGCTCAGCAGATGTCCCATGGCCTTCCTCCCCTTCATTTGGATTCCTGATGCTGCAGTGAGATGAGCCAGGGTACATGTGAATGCTGGGGATTGGGGGACTGGTGTGAATTGCAGTATGGCGGATGCTACTGAAACAGAACAAGGCAATGGGAAAGGCAAGAGAAAAGAGAGGACAAGGCAGTTACCTTCTTTCTCTCACTCCCTATGCCATCAGTCCCCTTAGACTTAAGGGAACAGGTCCTGGTAGTTTGCAAAGGTGGTAGTCCAATAACAATCAATATGGGGAACAGGGGGTGCATCCTAGATTCTGCTCCGAAGTCTCTTGAATTATACTCTATGGTACATGTTCTCTTTTGTGGCATAAATTAATCCTCAAAGTGAGCAACCATTGTGGTACTATTTTGCAAAATGTGTTTACTCTCTAAAAATATTCCCATGGCCCTTTCTCTCCTTCTCCAAGTTCAGTCCTTTCCTAGTTGTTTATTTTTACCTCCCATACTTGGCCAAATAAGTAATACGTAATTGGTTGTGTCTGCTCAAGAAAATCTCTTTCCCCAGGGCAGAAAGAATCTGATTCTCCTAAATGAATGACAGCCACTTGAGAGTGTGGTGGTAAACTTGCCACTTCGTTCATTCTTTCAACAAGTATCTTTTAAGCACCTAGTAAGTCAGTGTTGTAAGCATGCAGTGTATCAGCAGTGAATACCAGAGGTAATGTTCTTTCCCTTTTGGAATTTATTTATTT
>NW_027745810.1:0-305 GCF_054177405.1 Leptonychotes weddellii | reverse complement strand
ATCGAGATAATTTAAAATAATGTTCTTCTATCTCCTTAGGCACTATTCAACAGTATTTCACTGATGTGCACACAGCTCCAGTCTAGCACTTTTCCCAAACAGTTGTGTGACTGTTGTCGGTGCAGACGACAGAACAAAGAGAGTCCCGTGTGGACTCAGGCAGAGGGTGCAGCTGAGGGTGTGGGCAGGGCCAGAGGGGCGGCCACAGACCTGCCTCTGCTATCAGGGAAGCTGGAGCACTGGGATGGAAAAGATCTAGGGGGTCTTGAAAAACCACAAGAAATCCTAGGACTCTTGTAAGGAGG
>NW_027745809.1:0-305 GCF_054177405.1 Leptonychotes weddellii | reverse complement strand
GGGTGGCTCTTTGTCCCAAGCATCTCCTGTTCTGGTGGCCTCTCTGCTGATTCTCACTTTGGGGATTGAAGCAGAGGAAAAACTAGGGTGGGTGTCAGCCCCTTGGCAGCAGCGAGTCCTGGTTAGGTGTCTTGAGGAGGGAATAGGGGTCTTTGGCCACCAAAGAATGGCTGCCAAAAACCCTTCCCATGAGAAGGGAGAAAGTGAGAAACAAAGAGAGATGCTGAGAAAAGGCAGCAGAAAGAACGGGTAGGCCCAGTGGAGGCAGAGGAGGCGGAATGACATGCACAGGGGAGTAGATAGAA
>NW_027745808.1:0-305 GCF_054177405.1 Leptonychotes weddellii | reverse complement strand
CCTTCGGGAAATGTTTAATGTCAAATCATAAAGGAGAACATGAAATTTTAATGTGGTGAAACTTAAAAAAAAAGTAGAAACAAAACATTTTGTGATTCAGTAGAAGTACCTTGTTTAATGGCTCTACGGACTGTCTGGGGGAGGGGAACGGTTTCCGGAGCCAGTTAGAAATGACTGCCCGCCCGTGGCCACACAGAGCACGGGGCCGATGACATAGCGCAGAGAGCGGAGATGCACAGGGGCTGCATCGGCTAATGGAACGAATGTTTCCGAGAGCCAGATGTAAGCGACAGATGTATTAGCAT
>NW_027745807.1:0-305 GCF_054177405.1 Leptonychotes weddellii | reverse complement strand
CAACACCAAGTATTGGTGAAGATATGAAGACACTGGACCTTCTATCCTTTGATGGTGGGATGTAAGATGTGACAGTCACATTGAAACATTTAAGTATTTTTTTTTTAAATGTTAAATGCATCATCAGAGGATTCAGTGATTCCTCTCCTAGGTATTCAACTGAGAGAAATGAAGGCATGTGTCTACACGAAGACTTGTATACCAATGCTCACGGCTCAACTCAAATAATCTCAACTAGAAACAAATACAGATGTTCATCAACCGGTGAATGGACAAACTAAATGTATCATATCCATTCAACAGGA
>NW_027745806.1:0-305 GCF_054177405.1 Leptonychotes weddellii | reverse complement strand
TTCCTTTTTAAAATTTTATTTCATTGTCTTCTTTCCTTTGGCGGGGAGCAGAAAGGCTTGCAAAGAAAGGACCGATTCACGGAGGCGCCGCGGGCTCGTCCGGCCAGCCGTGGGCCCTCGTGAACACCCCCCGAAATTACAGCCGTGTCTAGTTTCAACTCGCTAAATGGCGAGTACAAGTTTTCGGCGAGGGGTCTAGTGGATGAGTGGCAGCCTGCGGGTGTTAGAAGCCGCCAGGCAGGCTGACGCTTGGGGGCGGGGAGCGAGCTGAGCAGAGGAACCTGCACACGCATGCACACTAGAAC
>NW_027745805.1:0-305 GCF_054177405.1 Leptonychotes weddellii | reverse complement strand
AAAGGACCTAGGTTCCCTTCCCTGCCCTCACACTCTGGCTCAACCCCATTTGATCTGGCTCTAACTGTAAAGATAGCTCCCCAGAGAAGTAGCAGCAAGAGGGAATGGTGTTCCTTCTCAAGACTTTTGGCCTCCCTGTCTTGGTTGAACAATGGACTGAGGACCGTCTAAAACCAGCTCTCGGCTCTAATGCCCTGTCTGGCCTATAGAGGATGGATCTAGCTTGGTGAGAAGGGCTTCTTCCCCTCACACAAGCTCTCGCTTGACAGCCACAGGGGACTCTGTGCAGTACCTCCAACTTGCCG
>NW_027745804.1:0-305 GCF_054177405.1 Leptonychotes weddellii | reverse complement strand
CAGAGCTAATCATCCCCCCAAGTCGACCAGTTAATCAAATCATGACAAAGATGGGCTATGAGCCAGGACAGGGCTTAGGCAGACAATGTCAAGGAATAAAGGAGCTTATCATTGCCCAAGGACAAACTCATAGGGCTGGACTGGGTTACCCTTTTTTCTAGGGGCCATTGAGGAAAAGAGGCCTGCCCCTATTAAAATAACATGGAAAACTTCTTCCCCGGTTTGGACTCCTCAATGGCCCCTTCCAATAGAAAAATTGCAGGCCTTAGAACAAATTATTCAAAAGCAATTGCAGGCAGGACATA
>NW_027745803.1:0-305 GCF_054177405.1 Leptonychotes weddellii | reverse complement strand
AAAGCCGGAGGCTGGAGGCATCACCATTCCAGACTTAAGCTATCTTACAAAGCTGTCGTGATCAAGACAGCATGGTACTGGCACAAAAACAGACACATAGATCAACGGAACAGAACAGAGAGCCCAGAAATAAACCCATGATGACGTGGTCAGTTAATTTGCGACAAAGCAGGAAAGAATATGCAATGGGAAAAAGACCATCTCTTCAACAAATGCTGTTGGGAAAACCGGGACAGCCACATGCAGAGGAATGAAACTGGACCATTTCCTTACACCACACACAAAAATAGACTCGAAATGGGTGA
>NW_027745802.1:0-305 GCF_054177405.1 Leptonychotes weddellii | reverse complement strand
GTCTGCTTCTCCCTCTGACCCTCCTCCCTCTCATGCTCTCTGTCTCTCATTCTCTCTCTCAAATAAATAAATAAAATCTTTAAAAAAATAAAATAAAATAAAATAAAAAATAAAAACTAATATATTTGTTAATTTCTTTGTTAGAATTATTTGTAGGACTAAATTTCATCTTCAATGGGTGTTTGAATCCATATAGATCCTTGTTAGCTAAGAGTTACACTCATCCTAAATTCCCTAAAGCCGGCAAAGAATGTCAGAAAATGCAATGAAATTAATAATTGCTAGAGAAATATGCCAAATACTAC
>NW_027745801.1:0-305 GCF_054177405.1 Leptonychotes weddellii | reverse complement strand
CCCGAATTTAGTTTCTTTTTACATTGTTTGTTTCCTCCAAGGTTTTTTGTTGTTTTTAGGCCTGATCTTGGTACCAAACAGTACAGAAAAGACTGATGGGAAACTCCATATGTGTGTGTGCATGAAGGAAGCTATCTTTGGGCAAATGAACAGGGACAGGGACCAGCTTTTTTTTTTTTTTTTTTTTTTGGAGGACATAAAAATGTCAGTCAGAATCTCTAGTTCTTTTTTCTTGGTCCATTTAGTTTCCCCAGAAAAGAATCCTCTGCTCTCATTCCATATGGACAAATATATTTAACCTCTGT
>NW_027745800.1:0-4539 GCF_054177405.1 Leptonychotes weddellii | reverse complement strand
TGCTGGAGTGGGGGGTGGGGTGGGAGGGATGGGGTGACTGGGTGATAGACACTGGGGAGGGTATGTGCTCTGGTAAGTGCTGTGAATTGTGCAAGACTGTTGAATCTCAGATCTGTACCTCTGAAACAAATAATGCAATATATGTTAAGAAAAAAAAAAAGAAGAAGAAGAAGGTAGCAGGAGGGGAAGAATGAAGGGGGGGAAATCGGAGGGGTAGACGAACCATGAGAGAGGATGGACTCTGAAAAACAAACAGGGTTCTAGAGGGGAGGGGGGGTGGGAGGATGGGTTAGCCTGGTGATGGGTATTGAGGAGGGCACATTCTGCATGGAGCACTGGGTGTTATGCACAAACAATGAATCATGGAACACTACATCTAAAACTAATGATGCAAAGTATGGGGATAATATAAGAATAAAAAAATTAAAAAAAAAAAAAAGAAGAACATGCCCCATCCAGGTGGTTCATCTCAGAAAGAGGCTGAGAGGTGTACAGCAGGGCTGTGCAAGCCATGCACATCCCGAAGGATAGATGACTGTGGTTTAAAACCATATGCACCATTCAGCATTATTGTGACAATAGCTCACTGAAACAGCAAATAAACTGTTGTTCTTCCTGGATATCTGTTGAAAATTAATAATATCAGCCATCTTTGTGATGAAAATATAAAGCCTATGTTTTAATTAAAAAAAAAAAAAGAGTAGGGCTTGGGGGTTCTTTCTGCATCTAAACCTGGCCAACCAGCTCCCAAACAGCTCCAGTATCAAAGGAGATGAAGAGCGTGTGGCTTATCAGTACAAATTCATTAGTTACGACTAAAAGTGGAAGAACAGAAGTACCTTAATGCATACATATGTTAATTTATTAATACTAATGTGCAAATTAGATGGGAAGGTATATTTGGCTATATAAATAATAGCCAAGACCCTTGCATACTGGGAAAATGATCTTAAAGATATGTACCAGGATGTTAACTGCAAAACTGCCTTTCTCCTAGAGTTGTGGCAGAGGTACCAGAGGCATAGAACAATACTTTATTAGGTGCTCCCATTCCTAAAGCAAGATGCTCTATTGCCAGTACATGACATGCTAAGGAAATGATTCACAGGTTCTGCCAGGCTCAGCCCTTCACCCTTCTCCAGGCTATAGAAGGGAAAGTAAAGGATTCCTGTGGATAGCATTGTTAGGGGACTGTGGGTTCTACCTCCCACCTTCTCATGGGACGGGGCAGGAGGGAGGTTTGCGCCTCATCTTAAGACAAGTGAGGGCAGATCAAAAGACTTGATTATTTTGGCCCGTGTCCCTTACGGGACTCCGAACCAGAGAAGCTTTAAGATGAGCGTGTGAGTGGAGCTCCCCCTGCTGGTGGCAGAGTAAAGAAACAGGTCTGCTTTGGGAAAATGGTTTGCATTTCAGAGTTAGCTGGTGGAATGAAAATGAATTTCCTTTGGGGCAAATGCGGACCTGCAGAAAGGGAGCCATTTTGAGAGAGACTTTTGCCTAAAAGTGCTCCAGAAGAATAAAAATAATCCCGAAGAGAGGTAGATTTTTGGAAGCCTAGGTCTGAGAGAAGGGTCACAAATTAACTTATTATTGTTATCTTCCTAGCACCTGAAGTAGCAGTATTGCTGTAAGGAACTAAAAGATG
The DNA here is from genome assembly GCF_054177405.1 of Leptonychotes weddellii. Lineage (NCBI taxonomy): Eukaryota > Metazoa > Chordata > Mammalia > Carnivora > Phocidae > Leptonychotes > Leptonychotes weddellii. The sequence continues at coordinate 2,891 of NW_027745800.1, read as the reverse complement.
TAAAAATGCAACCACAGGGGCGCCTGGGTGGCTCGGCTGGTTGTGTCTGCTTTTGGCTCAGGTTGTGATGATCCCCGCACTGGGCTTCCTGCTCAGTGGGGAGTCTGCTTCTCCCTCTGCCCCTCACCCGGCTCATGCTCTTTTTCTCTCTTAAATAAATAAATAAAATCTTTAAAAAAAAATGCAACCACAGAGTGTTAATTTAAAACAATATATTTCTTCTTATTTGTGTTTTATAATTTTAAATATACAAAGGATCCAAAACAAAACATATTCAAGAATAATTTCGTTTCCCCAAGGATATTCACCTACCCCACAAATTAAATTCCCTTTGAGCTTTCTTATATTATATTTCTTATATTAAAAGTGGCTTCTCTTTGACCTGTAGAATTTGTACACATGGACTCACTAAGGTATAAGAAATGAGTGACATGCTTTTATTCTTTGAAGCATTCTTCCAACATTTCATTTAGGAACATGATATCACTTCAGTAGTTGTTTCCAAACAAAACGTTAAATTATATTTAATTAGAATTTATCATGTTCAAAGGCGCTGCACTTGGTAGATTCACTTATGAAATTTTCAGTGAATGTATTTAAAATGTACATACTACAAAATACATAAGAATAAGAACAGTTACTGTGCTATCTACTAAATAGATTTTTCAGTGAATGTGACAGGTAAAATGAGTCAATAATACCTTAAAAATCAATTGTAACTTATATAGAGGTATATGAGAATTTTAAAAGACTGCGTAAGTTCTATGTACTTACCACAGATGACAATGTCCATTCGTGGGTGCTGTAGTGATCGCTCTTTCCCCTAACGTCTTTCCTGAAAGACAAATGTTCTTACATTTAGTACCTTCATGCGAGTTGGTGGGAGGTGAATTACTGAATTAGGTCAGTGGTTCTCAAAATATGGTCCCCAAAGCAGAAGCATCACCTGGGAACTTGTTAGAAAAGCAAATATGGGGCTACAAGGGAGACCCATTTCCTAACAAAGTCTGGGCTCAACAATCTGTTTTAACTAGCCTCTAGAGATTCTGCTGTATGCTCAAGTTTTAAGCTCACTGGATTAAGTGATGTAACCAAGTGCAGGAAAAGTCATTCAATCATTATTTGAAAGCATTAATAAAGACTGTTCTGTAATTAACCAACATTTACTGCGTGCCTTCTAAGTGCCACATCATAACCTCTAGGAATAAAAAGTCAAATTAAGACACAGTTTTTGACTTCCAAGGGTTCACATTTCAGTAGAAAGCAGGTATAGAAGCAAACAAAATGCATGCAAAAACTAAAAGCGAGATGAAGAAAGAGAGAGCAAGGCAGAGAACAGAGTAACTAAGTCCATCTAAAGAGAAGGCTTCCCAGAGAAGTGCCTACCTAATCATGCACAACAATGAACAGGCTCTGTACATAAATAATCGTCCCAAATCATTTCCCTTAGTTTTAGGATAACTTTTCATAAGGTCATAATTACTTTGGATAGGTTTGTCTTTTGGCCTGAAAAGTCAAAATGCTTGCAACAAAACTGAGCAACATTCTGAAAATCTTTTTCAAAAATGGGCTGCTTTGTCTTATACCATCTCCTTTTACCCTGCTCCACATTTTTGTTGTTGTTGCCTTGAAGAGAATATCCAGTGATCTGCAAAATGTTCTTCTAAATAAGTGGATGAGATAATCTTTATAAATAAGGATCTTTTATTCTAAAATTATTCTATTTGTGAATTTGTTACAGCAGAACACTCTGTATTTTATAGCTCTATCCATTAAGAGAACCATCCTGTGTAGAAATCTACCTAAACTGGAAAAAATTAAAAAGTGAAGTGTTTTATGGCACTAAATTCATATCTTTCAATATTGACCCTGAATATAAATGGGCTAAATGCCCCCAAAAAAGACACAGGGTATCAGATTGGATAAAAAAATAAGACCCATTGATATGCTGTCTGCAAGAGACTCATTCTAGACCCAAAGACACCTCCAGATTGAAAGTGAGGGGGTGGAAAACAATTTACCATGCTAATGGACATCAAAAGAAAGCTGGGGTGGCAATCCTTATATCAGACAAATTAGATTTTAAACCAAAGACTACAATAAGAGATGAGGAAGGACACTACATCATACTTAAAGTAGATCTAACAATTGTAAATATCTATGCCCCTAACATGGGAGCAGCCAATTATATAAGCCAATTAATAACAAAATCAAAGAAACACACCAAAAACAATACAATAATAGTAGGGGAATTTAACACCCCCCTCACTGAAATGGACAGATCATCTAAGCAAAAGATCAACAAGGAAATAAAGGCTTTAAATGACACACTGGACCAAATGGACTTCACAGGTATATTCAGAATATTCCATCACAAAGCAACAGAATACACATTCTTCTCTAGTGCCCATGGAACATTCTCCAGAATAGATCACAGTCTAGGTCACAAATCAGGTCTCAATCAGTATCAAAAGATTGGGATCATTCCCTGCATATTTTCGGACCAAAATGCTTTGAAACTAGAACTCAATCACAAGAGGAAAGTCGGAAAGAACTCAAATACATGGAGGCTAAAGAGCATCCTACTAAAGAATGAATGGGTCAACCAAGAAATTCAAGAAGAATTGAAAAAAATCATGGACACAAATGAAAATGAAAACACAACTGCTGCAAAATCTTTGCAGCAAAGGCAGTCCTAAGAGGAAAGTATATAGCAATACAAGCCTTTCTCAAGAAACAAGAAAGGTCTCAAATACACAACCTAACCCTACACCTAAGGAGCTGGAGAAAGAACAGCAAATAAAGCCTAAACCCAGCAGGAGAAGAGAAATAATAAAGATCAGAGCAGAAATCAATGAAATAGAAACCAAAAGAACAGTAGAACAGATCAA
>NW_027745799.1:0-305 GCF_054177405.1 Leptonychotes weddellii | reverse complement strand
GTATGTGCCGCTGCGGACACGCTGCGCATCTTAGCCCCCTGCCCGGCCTCTGGCACGTCTCCACCTACGCCGGCTCTCCGGCTCTTCCCCAGTTGCGTTCTGTGCTTTCATCTCTGGATTTGCTCGGGACCCCTGGACCCCACTTCGCTCTCTGCCACCTTCTCCACGGAGATGCGGGGCCTCCTCCGTGTGCTTGGGCGCTTTCCTTGTTGCCCAGCAGGGTGTGCACTCCAGAGAGGGGCACGTGCGCCTTGACCTCGCTGACAGCAGACAGCCTTGTCTGCAGGAGCCTCTGCTTGGGGTTT
>NW_027745798.1:0-305 GCF_054177405.1 Leptonychotes weddellii | reverse complement strand
CCCACAGAGGGGCTGCTCCTTCTCCCTGAGTCCTGGAATGAACACGCTCAGAGTGCCAGCCAGCCTGCATCTAATATAAAATATAAGCCAGAAGGAAACCTCTGCCGGGGCTGCTTGTTACAGCAGCATGATCTAGAGAGAAAGCTGGCTGATACACAGTGCCGGTCACAAAGCAGGGGTTAGTAAACCTCTGAGCCATCGATGAACACATTGTAGGCCTTCTCCCAGATCACCCAGTGCTTTTGGCTTGTTTGGTTGTGACATTTGATCACTAGAATAAATTCAGGGTGGCATTTTGTGGCATA
>NW_027745797.1:0-305 GCF_054177405.1 Leptonychotes weddellii | reverse complement strand
ATAAAGTGTTTAGAAAGGCTCATAAACTACATTTTATAAATTCTATAAATTTATAATTTTAAATTTATATAATGTAGTTTGAAATTTATAATTTTAAGTTTTACATAATATAGTTTTATAAACCTGATGCCAATAAATACAAATTTCAAATATAAGGACCTTTCTTAAAAACAGCTTAAACTGATTTTACATTTTCATCATTATTTTTTCTAGAATTTAAATTGACAAAATTTACTTGTTAAATACAGAGGTTCTTACCCATATTAATACTAAGTGTTAATGAAAAATTTTAAAAAGTGGTTATA
>NW_027745796.1:0-305 GCF_054177405.1 Leptonychotes weddellii | reverse complement strand
TTCCCATCAGCCCCATACAATGGTTCCATGTTCTCCACATTCTCACAAACAGTTGTAAGATATTTCCATTCTTAATAATTTTTTGAGATTCTAAATGTTTTAATAAATTCCCATTGCCTTGAAGTTAAATCCAATTTAGTAAATGTATACCATATTCTTGTGTAAACAAAAAATAAAAATCATCTATTTGTTATAACCTCAATTAGGCATTCTATTACATAAAGATGAAATCACCCCTTACTTTTCAAATTTACCTATAAATATATTATAGAAAATTTCATCATGGCTTCAAAAAAGAGTGTGTA
>NW_027745795.1:0-305 GCF_054177405.1 Leptonychotes weddellii | reverse complement strand
TGGCCAATATACTTCAAATGTGTCTTTTTTTTAACTCTTGCTTTCTTCTTCTGGGGTTCAGTTACAGGGTCTTTTCTCCCCAGTTTGCTTTCCCTTTCCTCTGTTCTTAGTCTGGGATAAATACTATTAATGTGTCTAAGTTTATGACTACTTTCTTTGGTTGGACACAGCCTGTTAATCCCATCCATGATTTTTTTTTGTTTGTTTTAGCTATTGTACTTGTCCACTTAAGATCTCTATTTGATTGCTTTCTTAAGCTTCCATATCTCTTCTGAAATTATCCATTACTTTATTGTAACTATCTG
>NW_027745794.1:0-305 GCF_054177405.1 Leptonychotes weddellii | reverse complement strand
CGCCCCAAAGCAGTAGGACCTTCTTGCCTGGTGTTTTTATTCTAGCAGATGATTTAAGGTCAAACAGCCAACTCAAGGTCAAGTATCTGAATAACTAACAGGAGTGGCTCTAACTAAGATCATCTATGGAGGTCTGTATTTGTACTATAAGATATCTGGGCTGGAAAGTACTAATTGGACGGAAGAGAATGGCTCCGTCTCTCCATTCCACCAACTAAATATTCAGTGAGCGATCATTCTATCGGGTACTCCGTGAAATGGCATCTCAGAACATTTTATGGTACAACGCCAGTAAATTGGATTTC
>NW_027745793.1:0-305 GCF_054177405.1 Leptonychotes weddellii | reverse complement strand
TAGTTTCTGAATGTATTCATTTTTAATTTGTTGCCTAGAACATGATATGTTTTTGTAAATGTTCCAGTATGGTTGAAAAGAAATCTTTGTTTTAATCTTTGTTTTATTTTATTGTTAGGTCATTGATAGCTCTTTTTTTTTTTTTTAAGTAGGATTATCTGTTTCTGCCATTCTTTCAGTTGGTTGGAATATTTCTGAAGCTTTCTTAATAGTATATATATGTTTATAACGGGTTTATCTTTTCTTCCTTTATTCTTTTTATGCACATATAATGTCAGTCATCTGTGTCTTGTGATATCTTTTTT
>NW_027745792.1:0-305 GCF_054177405.1 Leptonychotes weddellii | reverse complement strand
CACAACCTTCCCCCAGCTGCCCAGACCACTCAGAGTAAAAACCAAAGTAGCCTAGTGGCCCAAAGACCCTCAGTGATGTCACACGAACACGATGCTGTTACTCCAGGCCCCCATCTCACTGGGCGACCCTATTCTACCTACCATTGACCGCATCCCTATGCCACACCTTTTACTCCTGTGACTCAGTCATCCCATAACCGGAAGCCCGTAGCTCCCACTGCCCTTTACCCATCGTACCCAACCCCACACCCCCCTTCCTCTGGCAACCATCAGTGTTCTCTTTATTTACAGGTCTGATTCTGCTT
>NW_027745791.1:0-305 GCF_054177405.1 Leptonychotes weddellii | reverse complement strand
AATCTACAACTTTCTAAACCAGCCAACTGACCAACAAGTGTAAACTTTTGCAGCGCCTGGGTGGCTCAGTCAGTTAAGCGTCTGCCTTCAGCTCAGGTCATGATCCCAGGGACCTGGGATTGAGCCCCACATCGGGCTCCTTGCTTAGCAGGGAGTGGGCTTCTCCCTCTCCCTCTGCCCCTCCCCCCACTCATGCTTTCTCTCTCTCTCTGCTCTCTCTTTCAAGTAAATAAATGAAATCTTCAAAAAAAACCTGCAAGAAAAATAAAATCCTTGAGTGGCAAATTTTCACATCCCTCTCTCAG
>NW_027745790.1:0-305 GCF_054177405.1 Leptonychotes weddellii | reverse complement strand
TATGTCAAGGGAGGTTATTGTAACCTTAGTGAAAAGAGTAAAAGGTTGGAAACAACCTAAATACCCAATTGTAAGGCAATGGTTAAATCATCTATGGGATGGGGCGCCTGGGTGACTCAGTTGGTTAAGCGACTGCCTTCGGCTCAGGTCATGATCCTGGAGTCCCTGGATCGAGTCCCGCATCGGGCTCCCTGCTCCGTGGGGAGTCTGCTTCTCCCTCTGACCCTCCGGACCCTCCCCCCTCTCATGCTCTCTCTCTGTCTCTCTCTCTCAAATAAATAAATAAAATCTTTAAAAAAAAAAAA
>NW_027745789.1:0-4540 GCF_054177405.1 Leptonychotes weddellii | reverse complement strand
AGTCTGTTGCTAGGGCCGATGCTCTCAACCACGCTACTATTCTTCCCCCAGCCCAGTTATGGCCCTGCCCTCTTCTTGGCCAGTTTTGTTCTGTGAAGTGTAGCACGGCACAGGCTTCATCTTTTTTTTTTTTTTTTTAAAGATTTTATTTATCTGATAGAGAGAGAGATAGCGAGAGCAGGAACGACAAGCAGGGGGAGCGGGAGAGGGAGAAGCAGGCTTCCCGCCGAGCAGGGAGCCCGATGCGGGGCTCGATCCCAGGACCCTGGGATCATGACCTGAGCCGAAGGCAGACGCTTAATGACTGAGCCACCCAGGCGCCCCCCAGGCTTCATCTTAAAGGTGGAGAAAACACACACACAAACACACACACAGACACACGCAGGAGAACATTTTCTTTTTTGGAAATTAAATTTCCTTGACAATTCCTGTGCAATGAAGTATAACCCAACCATAGCAATCAGGAGCTTGGGAAGCAAGAAGCCCATGAAAAACTTGGAGCCAAATAACACCAGCAAACGTAGGAGCCAAATGAGACAATAATCCAATAAATCATAGAAGAAGGGATTGTTTTATCTGCATGAGCCATAATATGAGATTATTTCCTACCCCAGAAGAGGTAAGAATCGACTTCTAAATGTGTTAAGTTGAATCTACACACCCTGAAGAAAGTTGGATTTAGGGTTATGAAGGTGTCGAATATGAGGGAGTAATCTACTTCCTCTAAGACACTCTTTTAGATATTCATCTAAGAGTCATGGCACCATATTTACGTGCCTAGTTTCTTTTTTTTTTTATTAAAGATTTTTATTTATTTATTTGACAGAGGGAGACACAGTGAGAGAGGGAACACAAGCAGGGGGAGTGGGAGAGAGAGAAGCAGACTTCCCGCTGAGCAGGGAGCCCAACGCGGAGCTCGATCCCAGGACCCTGGGATCATGACCTGACCTGAAGGCAGACACTTAACGACTGAGCCACCCAGGCGCCCCTACGTGCCTAGTTTCTATCAGAAGCAGTTAAAGTACAGCTGCTTGGTGACTACTACTATGTTGGTTGCCATATGGGAGCAATTTGGTTTCCCTTCATGGGGATGTTAAGATGAAATCTAGTAAAATTATCATTACAATTGTAAGGTTTTACAAAAAATTAATATGGAGTTGTAGTTCTGTCATTATGTTAATATAATATTTTCACTTAATTTGCTTTTTATATATGTAAACCAGTGTTATAGAATCGTGTAATCTTTGAAGATATTTTAAGTTTTATACAGCTCAGTCATACATTTGAGGTCTTTTGTTTTTGTTTTAAATATAAGGGTAATTTTTCCTTATATAGCACACTGTCAAATGGCCTGTGATCTTAGTGATGCAGAACTCATTACTTTGAGAAGAGTTCATCTTTGAACAATTATTCTGTCCACTAGGTAAAATATGCCTTCCTGTAATTTCAATCTGTTTGTTTCAGTACTACTCTTGGGGATCATGTATATAAAATTGGGTCTCTCTTCCCCTTTTAAATATCAAAGCCAATTATCATTTTACTTTCAAATTTCTTCACCAACCTAAAAAGTGTAAATTTTTAAGGACAACAATTGTTCCTACCTTGCTCCTTCAAATTTACCCCACACATAGTACAATCTAACACATAGGAGGTGCTATTATTTATCATATATAAGTATTATATATTTATATTATGTACAAATTAATAAATGAACGACTTTATCTCATGTACTTATGGTTTTCTAAAAAAGGAAACACTAAAATTAAAACAAACTATTACATATTAGATCAGATTAGAACAGAAGAAAAATTCAACCATTCTTCCTTCTGGGAACTATGTGGCATTAATTGAATTATATTAAATTGATTTGTATATTAACACTAAAAAGTAGACTTGGTAGAAAGTGTGGAAACTTTCCTGACAGCATTAAAGAAGCCCAAAAACCTTTGCATCTACCTCCTCCAGAGTAAGCCCAGTTTCTGGCAAGTGACTTGAGCTGGTAGTGATATCCTGCAGATGTGTCCCAGTCCTTTTCTAACTGCCATCCCCAACAAACACGAGCTCTGAAGTACCTGGGAACATGAAGCCAGGCATTTGACCCAGGGCAAGGTGATTCTTTCATTCCAAACTCCAAATGATCCACCACCCTCCTCCCGCCAACACACACACATACTTAGGGAGCAATCTCCAGAGACTAAGACTCAAGTTTCTCCCTTAGGGGACTGAAAGCCCAGAGTGAGATAAAAATATTGTGCACTAGCCTTGGGACCTCACAGATTAGATATGGACAAACACTGATATCACAGAAGTCTCAAAGAAAGAGGAGAAAGGTATACTGTAGAAAAGATATTTGGAAAAAAAAAAAAGAAAGCCTGAAACTTCCAAAATGTGGTAATAGCCATAAGTTTACAGATCCAAGAGGCTGGGCAAATTCGAAAAGGAATAAACTCAGAGAACACTATGCCTGGACAAATCATAATTATACTGCTGAAAACCAATTCTAAAGAAAAAAAACAAATGGATCCAGAGAAAATGAAACATTATATACAAAAGACACTGATTCAAATAACAATTTTCTTATCAGAAACCATAGACATCAAAAGACAATGTGATGTCTTTAAAGTTCTGAAAATAAAGAACTCTCAACCCAGGATTCCTTATCTCTCAAAATATTCTTCAGGAATGAAGGTGATGTAGCTATATTTTCAAATGGAGGGATATTAAGAGATTTAATAGCCAGTAGAACTGCTCTGAAAGAAATGCTAAAAGAACATCTAAAGGCTGAAAAGTAGTGATACCAGAGGGAAACTTGTAACTTTAGCAATGAAGGAAAATGCAATAGGATTGGTAAATAATAGTCATAGAGATTAGACTATTTTAGTTCTATTAAATTCTTTCAATATGTATGCTGTAGAAAGCAATAAAAGAATTCAATTGTCTGAGCGCTTTCAATGAATGTAAATATAATAATATGGCAACTATAATGTAAAAGGGGAAAGCACAGAGTCCTTTGTAGTGGTAAGAGTTCTAAGTTTTACCTGAAGTGATAAAATATTAACTCTCAGTAGACTGTGACAGGTTAAGAATATTATATCTCTAGGTCAACTACTGAAGTAATTATATGAAGACTAAAACCAAAAAGTTAATAGAGAAAATTGAATATTAAAAATAATTAAATATTTTTAAAGGATGAGAAATGAGGAACAGTGAAAAAAAACCCAGAGGGAACGAACCTAAAAAAATAATATATTGATAGATTTAAATCCCAATATATTAATAACACATTTAACATAAATGGCTTAAACAAACCAAGGAAGAAAATAGAGATTCTCAGGGTGATTAGATAAAAAATAAGACCCAACTATATGCAGTCTAAAAAAACCTCACTTTACTATAACAAATAAAATAATAAATAAATAAATAAATAAATAAAATAATAAAAAATAAAAAATAATATAATAAATAGGTTGAAAATAAAAGCATGGAAAAAGTTATACCATGAAAACATTGATAAAGGTAAACTGAAGAAGTTATTCTAATATCACATAATGCAGACTTCAGAAGAAGAAAAATTACTAGGAATGGAACATTTAAAAAATGACAAAAAGGTCAATTCCTAAGAAGACATAAAAGTCTCAAGCATGTACACATCTAGCTAGAGAATTCCACAATACATGAAATATAAATTGATAGAACTGAAAGGAGACAAAAACAAATCCACAACCCACTTGGGAACTACAAGTCTTCATAAGTAATCAATAGAGCTGGTAGACAGAAAATCAGTAAGGACATAAGAAGACTGAAACAACACTATTAACTTGACAGAAGGCCATTAATTGAATATTTTACCCAAAAATAGGCAGAATGCATATTCCAAGTGCATATGGAAACTTCACCATGATAGACATATTCTGACTCATAAAACAAACCTTAAAAAGCAATTAAAATAATTGACATTATACAAACTATGTTTGACTATCATTGGAAAAACTCAGTATTTTTTAAGATGTCATTTCTCAAATTGATTCAGTGCAAGTTCCAGCAGACTTTTCTTGTAGAAATTAACATGCTAATTCTAAAAAATATGGGAATGCAAAGAAAAAGAATAACAAACAAACACAAACAGAACCTTTGAAAAAGAAAAACAAATCTAGAGGACTTACTCTACCTGATAGCAAGACTTATAAAGCTACATGGATTGAGATAATGTGGCATTGGTGTAAAAATACATACACAGAACAATAGAACAGAATAGAGAATTAAGAAAGAGTTACATATACAAACAATTCATTTTCAACAAGCATGAAAAGGCAATTCAGTGGAGAGAGACCATCTTTTCAATGAATGATGTCAGAATAATTAAATACCCATATGCAAAAGAAAAAGAAACTTTAATTTATATCTTGCACCAGATACAAAAGTGTACTGTAATTGGATTATAGAACCACATATAAAGCCTAAAATTGTAAAATTTCTACAAGAAACTATAAGGGAAAATCTTTGTGACCTTGGATTAGGCAATGATTTTCTAGATATACAT
>NW_027745788.1:0-305 GCF_054177405.1 Leptonychotes weddellii | reverse complement strand
TTGACAGAGAGAGAGAGAGACAGCTAGAGAGGGAACACAAGCAGGGGGAGTGGGAGAGGGAGAAGCAGGCTCCCAGCCGAGCAGAGAGCCCGATGCGGGGCTCGATCCCAGGAATCTGGGATCATGACCCGAGCCAAAGGCAGACGCTTAATGACTGAGTCACCCAGGCGCCCCTAGTCCTGATTCTTTTTTTTTTTTTTAAAGATTTTATTTATTTATTTGAGAGAGAGAATGAGAGAGAGCACATGAGAAGGGGGAGGGTCAGAGGGAGAAGCAGACTCCCTGCCGAGCAGGGAGCCCGATGC
>NW_027745787.1:0-305 GCF_054177405.1 Leptonychotes weddellii | reverse complement strand
AGCCATGCTATGCCCTGAGAGCCCACCCTTCCAGAAAGCATAAAGAACAATTCGATAGTCACAAGGTTCAACTGAGATGTCACACTAGAAATGAGTGGTTCTGATGATATGAGGCTCGTGGGTCATGTGGAAAGGTTTAAGATTCATTCTAAGAGCCATTAAAACATTTGAAGTTTGGGGATGACAAATTACGTCTTTTCTCTTCTATGTAATTTAATGTTTTCAATGACTATTAAAATGTGTTATATTTTTAAAAGCAGTCCTTTTTCTGAGAGTAACTAAGTGACAGGAAAGGAGATAATAGA
>NW_027745786.1:0-305 GCF_054177405.1 Leptonychotes weddellii | reverse complement strand
ATATATAGTATATGTATGTATAATATATGTTATATATGTATATATTTGTACAGGCAACACATATGTGTATATGTATATGTGTATATATACATATGATATATGTATGTATGTTGATATTATATAGATATATATGATACATATATATGTATATATACATATTTATACACACACAAAAGTATATACAAGGCAACGATTTGGCGATAGTGCACATTTCTTTTGCCTTTGCACAATTTCTTTCACAAGGCCCAATAGGCGAAAGCAGAAAACTGCATTTGGCTGAAGCAAGCCACACAGAAATAAACACA
>NW_027745785.1:0-305 GCF_054177405.1 Leptonychotes weddellii | reverse complement strand
CGGGCTCCCTGCTCGGCAGGGAGTCTGCTTCTCCCTCTGACCCTCCTCCCTCTCATGCTCTCTGTATCTCATTCTCTCTGTCTCAAATAAATAAATAAAATCTTTAAAAAAAAAAAAAAAGAAAAGAAACTATGTGTAACCATAGGGATGAATTTGTGCACCATAGTGTTGAATGACAAAAGAAAGCCATGGAATAAAATGTTTGCTTCACTTATAAAGACTGCTTTTTATATTACTTCTATCAAGTTCAAAGAACATGCAAAACTAAACAATATATGGGTGAGACATGCATATGTGGTAAAACT
>NW_027745784.1:0-305 GCF_054177405.1 Leptonychotes weddellii | reverse complement strand
CAAGTCACGGCCCCTCTCTGGGCCGAGTCCCATCTATAAATGAGAGGTTGAGTGCTCTCTCAGGTTGTGGCCGGGACATGGCCAGTGACATGGATAAGGAGGTGACGGTCTGGCACAGAGCAGGAGAGGAAGCTTTATGTGATCCAGCAGCTTCTGACTCCCCAGGAGGACAGGGGGCCTCCAGGATGGAGATGGCCCATCGCTTCAACCAGGGAAGCCCCTTATCCCAGTCTCCTCACTTCCCGGAGGAGAAAGACCAGGAAAAGGGAAGACGGGTTAGTGTCCTGGGACTGCTACCACACAGA
>NW_027745783.1:0-305 GCF_054177405.1 Leptonychotes weddellii | reverse complement strand
ACAAGAATCTATTTCTGGGGTAGTATCACATTCCTTGTATTATTGTAGTATTTCATGATATTTAGAAGAAGTAAACTCTTCATTTCATTACATATATTACTCAAAAAGTCTGAGCTAATCTTCCCTGTCTATCCTACAGATGAACCTCATAATCATTTTATCAAAACATTCTGATGAGTTTTTTGATAGTTTTTTTTTTATTTTATGTTATGTTAATCACCATGCATTACATCATTAGTTTTTGATGCAGTGTTCCATGATTCATTGTTTGCGTATAACACCCAGTGCTCCATTCAATACGTGCC
>NW_027745782.1:0-305 GCF_054177405.1 Leptonychotes weddellii | reverse complement strand
CTTGCATGTGCTGACCACAATCCCAGGCCTCAGTTACCGACACTACAGCATCACGCGCACCCGGGGGACCCAAGTAGACACCAAGCCATTGGGTGCCAGTCTGGCCAGAACCTCCAACTTTGGCCGCAAGACAGAGACACATGCTGGTGCAGGGGGCAGGCACCTAATTCGTGTGGAGAATGACTGTTACACTGTGTTCTTGGACCGGGACACTAACCTGATGCACAGCATCTTGGAGAGGTGAGGCACAGCCATTGCTGCCTCTGAGGCGGAGGCGTGCACTGGGACATGGGCATGTATCCCCC
>NW_027745781.1:0-305 GCF_054177405.1 Leptonychotes weddellii | reverse complement strand
GTGGCTCTTTTCTTGTCATGAACTTATTTTCCCTCTCTGCTGTGTCTGTCTTTTCTCTGGAGAGCTCCTGCACACTCCGTTTCTGAGTTGTAACTTAGACTTATGGGACAGTTACCTAGCATGGTCCTACCCCACCTCCTGTTTTCCTGTCAGCTTCCATATATAACTACCCAGTTCAGTTTCTTTTTTTTTTTTTTTTAAAGATTTTATTTATTTGACAGAGAGAGATACAGCGAGAGAGGGAACACAAGCAGCGGGAGTGGGAGAGGGAGAAGCAGGCTTCCCGCGGAGCAGGGAGCCCGATG
>NW_027745780.1:0-305 GCF_054177405.1 Leptonychotes weddellii | reverse complement strand
GCCGAAGGCAGTCGCTTAACCAACTGAGCCACCCAGGCGCCCAATACTATCATTTCTATATAGAAGTGTCTTAGTCTGTTCAGGCTGCTATAACAAAAGACCATGGGGGCGCCTGGGTGGCTCAGTTGGTTAAGCGACTGCCTTCGGCTCAGGTCATGATCCTGGAGTCCCGGGATCGAGTCCCGCATCGGGCTCCCTGTTCAGCAGGGAGTCTGCTTCTCCCTCTGACCCTCCCCCCTCTCATGCTCTCTCTATCTCATTCTCTCTCTCAAATAAATAAATAAAATCTTTAAAAAAAAGAAAGA
>NW_027745779.1:0-4540 GCF_054177405.1 Leptonychotes weddellii | reverse complement strand
GGGCCCCGCTCCTCAGTGAGCCCCCAGAGAAAAGCCGTCAGTCACTCCCGTCTCTCCGGTCTTCCGTCGCACTCCGTGCTCGCCCGGCCTGTGACCGCGCGTTTCTATCTCTGGCACCGGACCCCGGGTGGAGTCTCCAAACCCAGCAGATCCCTGCGGTGCACTCCCGCGCGGTTCCTCCCGGGGAAGGAAGGTGAGTCTCCCCGGATCTGCCGCTTGTTGGGTCCCTGCTGGAGGAGCAGTGGCCCGACTGTGCCGCGGATTACGGTTTATGGCAACCCCGAGCTGAGAACCCGCGCCTGGGCTCCGCCTCTGCAGCCGGCTTCCCTGCTCCGATACCTGGGAGCTCTGCCGCACTCAGGCACCCCGTTCTTTCTGTGACCCCAAGGGTCCTGAGACCACACTGTCCCGGAGGGTTCCACCCGCCGTTTAGCCACCGGAGTGACGTCCCTCAGCTGAGCTGACTTTTAAAAGTTCTGATTTTGTGCTCCGTGGTTCTATCACTTGCCAGAAGCGGCCGACGGAGGCCCCTCCCCCGCTGTCTATCCTCCCGAATATCGCCTCGGATTCATTTCTCCGCACGTCCTACCTTCCAGAAAGTGGTCGCTTTTCTGTTCAGAGAGTTGTTGCTATTCCTTTCTTCGATCTCCTGTTGAGTTTGTAGGTGTTCAGAATGGTTTGATCCCTATCCAGCTAAATTCCTGAGAGGAGATGAAATCCTGGTCTCCTACTCCTCCGCCATCTTGCTCCGCCCCCCTAGTGCACTTTTTCTTTTGGTGACTTCTGTTATCTGGATCCTACCGTAGTTATTTCTGCCTAGCTGCAGGTTCATATCTCAGCTGCACACTGGAAGTGGACTCCACCTACTTATCCTTCACAATATCAATTCACACCCTCCTCAGTCTTTTTTTCTCTTTGGTCTTGGCCACTCTCTCTTTTTTTTCTTTTTTAGAGAGAGAGAGACCACGCATGTGCATGCATGTGTGAGGGGTGGGGAGGGACAGAAGAAGAGGGAGAGAGAGAATCTTAAGCAGGTTCCATGCTCAGTGTGGAGCCCAATGCGGGCGGGGCTTGATCTCATGACCCTGAGATTGTGACCTGAGCTGAAATCAAGAATCACTCGCTTAAATCACTGAGCCACCCAGGTGCCCCTCTTCTTGTTTTTTTTTTTTTTTTTTTTTTTTAATGCTGTCACCATTTACCTGTTCTCCTGAGTGAAACCAGCATGTGCCACATGGATTATAACCTTAATTACTAAATGAGAAAGGAAAACTAAAGATGTGGGAGGGGCACCTGGGTGGCTCAGTCAGTTAAACCTCCTACTCTTGATTTCAGCTTAGGTCATGATCTTAGGGTTGTGGAATTGAGCCCCACCTCAGCTCAGTTTGGAGTCTGCTTATCTCTCTCCCTCTCCCCCCCACTTGCTCTCTCTCTCTCTCTCAGATAAATAAATAAAATCTTTAAAAAAAAGGTGTGGGAGAAATTTTAACAAAGTAAAAGTGAGACTAATACATACACCTCTGTAGCAACATCCCGGAAACTCTGGAGGAACCAGATGATTTCCTAGGAAACTAATGATTACCAAAATGCACCCAAGAAGATGTTGAACATTTGAATAGGTCATACAGTAGAAGAAACTGGAAGATGATGTCCAGCTGAACTGTTCTTCACTTTTAAAAAACAGATAATTCTAATGATTTTCCAACCTTTCCAGGCCATATGAAAAGATGAAAAACTTTTTATGAAGCTAGCATATGAAACCTGAGGAATGTAGTACAAAATCCAAAACTTTAGACTATAAATGTATAGCATATAAATACAAATATGAAATTCTAAATGACTATTGGTAAATATAATCCAGTAATATATTAGAAAATTGATATCCTATTAACAAAGAGGGTGTAATACTCAGTAATACAAAATTCAACAATGAAACAGTTTGATTTTGTAAAATCTGTCAACACAATTCATACCTCAACAAACTAAAAGGGAAAAACCATATAATGATCTTAAACAGTGAAAAGGCTTTTGGTAAAATTTAACTTCATTCTTAACAAAAATTCATTTGTAAAATAGGATTAAATATCATAAAAGTTACCGAAGTGTAATAATAAATATACTAAATAGAAAACCATCAAAATAATTTCATTTAAAGTCAGGAAATAGAGATGCTCACTTATCATTGATACTCAGTATTGTCTTGGAGATTTCAGTGAATGAAATAAAAAGCAAAATTTAATGAGTGATAAAAACTTTGGATAGAAGAGATAAAACTATATAAATAGATAGATAGATAGATAGTAGCAGATGTATGATCTTTATACCCAGAAAACCCAGAAGAATCTAATTATAAGCTATTAGAATTACTACAAGAATTTTGAGGTGGTTGGATAGAGAATAAATATAAAAACTCATTAGCTTTTCTGTATGTTAGCCACCAGCTCCTAGAAATTGAAAAGGGAAAAATATTGTACCCATGAAAGCAATAAGGTATAATATTTTTAGAATAAAAGACATATCACAAAAATGTCAACTCCCTCAAATTAATATTTATGTATGTATGTATATATATATGTTTGGTTTCTTTTTACATTATTTTTTTTTAAATTTTAATTCCAAGGGCGCCTGTGTAGCTCAGTCGGTTGGGTGTCTGACTGGATTTTGGCTCAGGTTGTGGTCTTGGGGTCCTGGGATGGTCCCGAGTAGGGCTCCGTGCACAGCAGGGAGATTCTCTCCCTCTGCCTCTTCCACCCCCTCTCTTAAATAATGAATAAATAAATCTTTAAAAAAATTTTAATTTAATTCCAGTATAGTTAACATACAGTATTATGTTAGTTTCAGGTATACAATACATTCTGGTGATTCAGCAATACATTTCTCAGTGCTCATCAAAATAAGTGTACTACTCTTAATCCTCTTCACCTGTTTCACCCAAGTCCCCTTCCCCCTCCCCTCTGGTAACCATCTCTTTGTTCTCTATGGTTAAGAGTCTGTTTTTTGGTTTGTCTTTTTTTTTTTTTCTCCTTTCTTCATTTGTTTTGTTTCTTAAGTTGCTCGTATGAGTGAAATCATATGGTATTTGTCTTTCTTTGACTTATTTTGCTTAGCATTATATTCTCTAGATCCATCCATGTTGCAAATGGCAAGATTTCATTCTTTTTTATGGCTGAATAATATTCCATTGCATACATATGATATACATATTATGTGTATTACATATATATACATATATGTACACATCCCACATCTGTTATGTATATTAAAAAATAAATATATATCTTTTGTGGTTCCATAAAATTCAGGATTATTTGTCCTAATTCTGTGAAAAATGCTGTTGGTATTTTGATAGGGATTGCATTAAATGTGTAGATTGCTTTGGGTAGCATGGACAGTTGAACAATGTCTGTTCTTCCAATCCATGGGCATGGAATATCTTTCCATTTGTTTGTGTCATCTTCAATTTCTTTCATCAATGTCTTACAGTTTTCAGAGTACAGATCTTTCACCTCCTTGGTTAAGTTTACTACTAGGTATTTTATTATTTCTGCTGCAATTGTAAATGGGATTGTTTTCTTAATTTCTCTTTCTGCTGCTTCATTATTAGAGTATAGAAATGCAACTGATTTCTGTACATTGATTTTATATCCTGTGACCTGACATTTATCAGTTCTAGTAGTTTTTTGGTGGAGTCTGTAGGGTTTTCTTTTTTTTTTTTTAAAGATTTTTTTTTTTTATTTATTTGAGAGAGAATGAGAGCGAGCACATGATGGGGGGAGGGTCAGAGGGAGAAGCAGACTCCCCGCCGAGCAGGGAGCCCGACGCGGGACTCGATCCAGGGACTCCAGGATCATGACTTGAGCCGAAGGCAGTCGCTTAACCAACTGAGCCACCCAGGCGCCCTGTAGGGTTTTCTATATATAATATCATGTTATCTGCAATTAATAGCAGGTTTACTTCTTATCAATTTGGATGCCTTTTATTTCTTTTTTTTTTTTAATTTGATTGATGTGGCTAGGACTTACAGTACTATGTTGAATGAAAGTGGTGAGAGTGATATCCTTGTCTTATTTCTGATCTTAGGGGGGAAAGCTCTCAGTTTTCCCCCTGAATATGATAGCTGTGAGTTTTTCATATATGGCCTTTATTATGTTGGGTTATGTTCCCTCTGAACCCACTTTGTTTATCATGGACAGATGCTGTACTTTGTCAAATGCTTTTTCTTCATCTATTGAAATGATCATATGGTTTTTATCCTTTGTCTTATTGATATGATGTATCACATATATTGATTTATAAATATTGAGCGATTCTTGCATCTCTGGAATAAATCCCAATTGATTGTGATGAATGTTATTTTTTTTAAAATTTTTATTATTATTTTTTTATTGTTATGTTAATCCCCATACATTACATCATTAGTTTTAGATGTAGTGTTCCATGGTTCATTGTTTGTGCATAACACCCAGTGCTCCATGCATAACGTACCCTCCTCAATACCCATCACCAGGCTAACCCATCCTCCCACCCCCCCTCCCCTCTA
>NW_027745778.1:0-305 GCF_054177405.1 Leptonychotes weddellii | reverse complement strand
TAGTCTCCTGGGGCTGCTGTAACAAATTGCCACAAACTTCGTGGCTTAAAATAATGCCAGTTTATTATCTTGTCATTCTGAAAGTCAGAAGTCTAAACTCACTCACGGTCTTAGCAGGGCTGCATCCTTCTGGAGGCCCTGAGGGGACGCTCTGTTCCCTTGCCTTTTTTAGCTTCTAGAAGCTGCCTACATTCCTTGGCTCATGGCCCCCTTCGTCTCAGCATTCCAAGCTCTTGTCTTCATCACGTGTTCTACCAGTGACTCTGATCCTCCTGCTTCCCTCTTATAAGCACTCTTGTGATTAC
>NW_027745777.1:0-305 GCF_054177405.1 Leptonychotes weddellii | reverse complement strand
GAAGAATCACTGAACTCTACCTCTGAAACTAATGATACACTGTATGTTAACTAATTGAATTTAAATAAAATAAATAAATAAATAAAACAAGCAAACAAAGAAGGACAAAAAAAAAAAATTTAGGTCAGCACCTCCTCCAGGGAGCCTTCCCTGACCACCGCAGTTGGTTGCAATTTCTCCCAATGTCAGGAATCTGCAGGCCAGTGTGGGTTCTCCCTGGTTATCCTGTGTCTACTAACAGGTGGGTGGCGTTCTGGCTTCTGAACCCAACCAGCCCATTAGCCCCTCCAGAGCAGGGACGGGGT
>NW_027745776.1:0-305 GCF_054177405.1 Leptonychotes weddellii | reverse complement strand
AGCCGTTGTGTGGAGAGAAGGCTGTAACAGCATATGGTGGTAATGGGCCCCGGACCGGGCTAGGTCATTAATGCACTCTGTGATCCTGCCTAACTCACTTAAACTTTCTGGAGTTAACTTCATCTGAAGCTAATTGGTTGGGGTCTGATTTTTACCCATTCTTGCTAGCTTATTCTCTCTAGTGAGGAGCGCCAACCCAGTACCCTCCACCGGTGCCCCCCGCCTCCGCCGGCTTTGTTGAGATATAATTGAATTGTAACACTGTGTAAGTTTAAAGGGCACAATGTGTTGATTTGATACACTTA
>NW_027745775.1:0-305 GCF_054177405.1 Leptonychotes weddellii | reverse complement strand
TGTCTTTATATTGAAGAGACTGTCTTTTTTCCATTGGACATTCTTTCCTGCTTTGTCAAAGATTAGTTGACCCTAGAGTTTAGGGTCCATTTCTGGGCTCTCTATTCTGTTCCATTGTTCTATGTGTCTGTTTTTGTGCCAGTACCATACTGTCTTGATGATGACAGCTTTGTAATAGAGCTTGAAGTCAGGAATTGTGATGCCACCAGCTTTGCTTTTCTTTTTCAACATTCCTCTGGCTATTTGGGGTCTTTTCTGGTTCCATACAAATTTTAGGATTATTTGTTCCATTTCTTTGAAAAAGG
>NW_027745774.1:0-305 GCF_054177405.1 Leptonychotes weddellii | reverse complement strand
TCTCTCTCTCTCTCTAATTAAAAAAAAAAAATCTGTTAAATCAGGCAGTGACCAATGCCCAATTCTGTGGACCTGTGTCACATGCTTGGGGGAGTTTTTTCTCAGGGACCCCCTCCCTCCTTTGTATACTTATGGGTAAAGCCGCCAGAGCAGCTGAGCCCCTCAGTGAGCTTTCTGAGGAGTCAGGGAAACCAGAGACCAGCCGTTTTCCACATGAATCCCTTGAGCATCCTCTGAAGCCTACTGAGTAGAAGGCCGGTACTGGTATCTGCATCCGAGAGCATTTTCCAAGGGAATATGAGAAG
>NW_027745773.1:0-305 GCF_054177405.1 Leptonychotes weddellii | reverse complement strand
TTACTTAAGCCCTCATTCCTTTTTTAAATCTAGTAAAATAAAGAGGTTAAATTAAATTGTACCAAAGATTGTCTTCAGCATAACCTTCCAAGAAAATTAACTCTCCCAAAATCAGAGTAAATGATCTAAACTATAATCTTTCCACATGTATCTTGCCAGGTAGTCAAAAGCAGCCTTGGTTCTTATTAAACAATCAATCATTCCTCAAACATGGATGTCAATGAAGAGTCTTCAGTGGTAACAAGTAAATCATAGCACTGGTAAACCAAAGGAAGGAATATTCTTTTCATTTCATTTAAATGTAT
>NW_027745772.1:0-305 GCF_054177405.1 Leptonychotes weddellii | reverse complement strand
ATAAAAAAAATAAACAAATTATCTCCCATGGCAAGAAGGAGGAGGAGGAGGAAGAGGAAGGGGAAGGGGAAGAAGAAGGAGGAGGAGGAGGAGGGGAAGAAGAAGGAGGAGGAGGAGGAGAAGAAGAAGAAGAAGAAGAAGAAGAAGAAGAAGAAGAAGAAGAAGAAGAAGAAGAAGAAGAGGAAGAAGAAGAAGAAGAGGAAGAAGAAGAAGAAGAAGAGGAAGAAGAAGAAGAAGAGGAGGAAAAAGAAGAGGGAGGAGGTCATCCATGCTGGGACCTTGTTGGTGTTGCTTACTTTCTTGCC
>NW_027745771.1:0-305 GCF_054177405.1 Leptonychotes weddellii | reverse complement strand
TGACATATTGATTAATCACACGTGAAAGGCACTGAGTAGCAGCTGTAATCAATAGATCTTATTTCTAAATCTATCATTTGGTTACTTCTAAAATACGCCACAAGATAGAAGCTTCAAAATATTTCTAAAGTGTTTTAAAATGTTAAAATGTCTTATTTCTATTAAAATTACTTGAAATTACATCTTAGTAATGATTAATAATGTTGTTGTTCCTATGATAATCCCTCACTATTAATAGACTTAAAAGGAATTCAAATGAGAACAGAAAATATGTGTAAAATTATCTCCAGAAATACTTTGCCTTC
>NW_027745770.1:0-305 GCF_054177405.1 Leptonychotes weddellii | reverse complement strand
GTATTATATTCTAAGAATCTACATTTTGTTTAAATATATTTTTAGCGGGCAGTCACCTTGTTTAGGTTTAATGCACATAAGTTCTGGCTCCCTTTAATAAGCTGTGGTTCCAATGACAATTTAGGTTTCAGAGCCCTTGCAGTACTCTTTTGGTCTGCCCCATTTGTGTGGTACCAGAAGTACTCTGAGAGTGTGGGTGTTATTCTACAGAGTAGCTCAGTTCTCAAGCCTTTCAGTATGTTGATTCTAGTCACTTTCACTTGTAGCTCAGTCAGGGATCTACCCAACACTTCCTTTCCATGTTT
>NW_027745769.1:0-305 GCF_054177405.1 Leptonychotes weddellii | reverse complement strand
CAGTTCTCCAGGGTTGTCTTGTGTTTCTGCACGTTGTGAGGGAGGCCCCTACTACCCTCTTGTTCTGGATGATCTTTTCAAGGAGGTCACAGAGAGATCTGCTTATTATCCATTATAGTGAAGACAGTATCGCCCTTCAGGACAAAAGGAAGGTTTGCCTGCGGCTCCTTATTAAAGATCTGGGTGCCCTAAGCTCAGGGTCCTCACCTGTATGTAGTTCAGAACCACTTACTTGTAGCACCTTGCTTTTCATCCACTTCATCCCGTAGTTGTTGGGGAGCAGGGGAACTGACATGGTCATCATG
>NW_027745768.1:0-4540 GCF_054177405.1 Leptonychotes weddellii | reverse complement strand
CTTAACCAACTGAGCCACCCAGGCGCCCAGGAATTATTTCCAAATACCCCTGAAACTTTGTTTTTTAATGATTGTTAGTGATGGTTCAAAAAAGGGCAAAAAGCAGAAAACCAATTCTTTTTACAGAAAATAGTGCTTTTTGTGTGTTTTATTCCTATCATAAGAGTGATACTTAATTCATTATAGGAACTTTGGAAAAGACAGAAAAGTACAAAAAGTAAAGCATGCGTAGTCCATGATCCCCAGACACAAGCACTGTGAAGGTTTCAGCGATTTTGCATGAACTTCCTTTGTACAGGGTCCTAGCCTTGCTCTCACAGAGCCGTTGTCACTGGTCGGACGGTGTCCCCGGGGCCTCCCTGGGCGGCTCCCACTCGTCTCTGCCCATGTCGGTCGGCCGGGAGTAAAGGGCACGACGGCCATCTGCACGGTTCTCCTGTTCCCCAACAGCACGCTGAGCTATGTAGGGGCAAATGTCATATGTCTATGATTTACTTAAAAATATTTCGGTCCTGGAAAAGGATGAAGCCGATAAAGCAAAATGTTAATTTAGTCTAGACGATGGGAATATGGCTTTTCGTTATAACCGGTCTCTGCTTCTCTGTTTGACACGTTTGCTAATAAAAGAAAGGAGCAGGGAGCGGGCGAGGGAGCGCCCCGGGCCGGGCGGGCGGGCCGAACCCAGGCCGTAACCCCTGTTGTTGCAGTGTCGCTGGCACCGTGAAGCATGCCTTGTCCATTTGGCTCAGTGTCATAGTGTTCGGCAACAGAGTCACCAGCCTGTCGGCTGTCGGCACCATCCTCGTGACGGCCGGAGTCCTACTCTACAACAAAGCCAAGCAGCGTCAGCGGGAGGCCATGCAGAGCCTGGCTACGGCCACCAGCCGGACACCAGAGGACGACACGGAGCCACTGACCCCCAAGGACCCCAGACCACACCACTGAGCTCTGGAAGCCTCGGCAGGTGCCCAGGGCCCCGGTGCTGCCCGCGGCAGCTGTCCTCGCTGACGTGGACCCCCGGGCTCCTCGGGTCAGTGGGGTGACGTGCCGCCTTCCCTGCTCCTTTGTTGGGTTTTCAGTGAAAACCACCAGGAACAGGGGTAAGCTTCCCCGGATGGAGACCAGAGCCAGCTGCTGCTGAGCCTGTAATGTGACAATCCCCTCCTGCGGACCCTGTGCTGAGTGCAGGGGAGGGCATTGGACCCACACTGGCCTCTGCACGCCCTCACCAGCACGCAGGTCGGCTGCAGTTAGGCCAGGCCCAGTTTCCCCGGGAGTGACAGCCACAGGTGCCAACGTGCGCCCCACCCACGGCACAGTGCCCGCTCAGCGTCCCGGGCCTGCACGCTCTGCCCTTCGGCCATCGGGGGCACTGCCATGCTGAGACAGAAGGCTGAGGCTCCCCTGCCTGGGCCGGTGGCCACAGCAGCCAAGTGACCACAGAGCTAGGAGAGAGTGGAAAGGGCACAGAAATAAGGGTTCCTGCTGCTGAGGGCGGGCTGTTGGGCCCTCACCTTCCTGCCCTTCCACCCACGGCGTCCTCCACACCCCAGAACTGCCAGCAGCTGGTACCGCTTAGGGAAAGGCCACTGGTGGAAGGGAAGGTGCCCCACCCCTTTCAGGGTCTCTGCTGCACTAGCCGCCCCCTATCCTGAGGATCCCAACCCTCACCTGTGGCTGGCCTTCAGTCAGGGACCCCCGACATGGTGATTGCTGGTCACAGGGGTGGAGGACAGACAGACATCTGTGGTGTTTAACTCAGGACAGGGATATACTGACATTCCCTTTTGTTTTCGGGTCCCCTGTGTGTAACACTGGTTGTTCTGAAGGGTTCCCTAGAGGTGCTCCTGCCATCACCCTGCTGGTCAGGGGCCGCACCATACCTTGTCTCGTGGGCAAGGATGCTAAGTGAATGAGTGAGCAGGGGGGCACTGGGAAGAACATTTGGCGTGTTCACAGTTTTTGTCACACTGCATTTACAATGACAGTGGAGTTTTTAAAGAAGGAAACAGGTGGCTTCTGGAAGGCATCCTGTATGACAGGTAACCCACACTGAACTCACAGCCTGGCTTGGTCTGGCTCTCGCCTCCGAGAGCAGACCGACCACCATGCTGGGTGTCTGAGCCCTTTGCTGGGTTCAGGCTCCTGGCCTCTTCACTCTGCTCCTCATCTCACATCCTGGTGGAATTTCCGATCGGGGCACTGTCCGCTGCCAACCAGGCTATAAGACCTCTCCGTGGCGCCAAGCTCACGCACTGGGGCGTGTCACCTGCAGCCTGACTTGGAGGACATCGGCGGTGACATGGCCACCTGAGGCCTGCCTGCCACAGCTGAGTGAAGTAGCCGACAGGAGGGCCTCGGGCGCTAAGGGCCCCCGCGTCTGAGTTCCCCTCCCTGTTGTTCAGGTCCTTGGCTCCCATCATCTCTTCACTGGTTTTCCAGTTGGCTTCTCAGCTGGAAAATAAAAAAATAGGCCCTCCTAGAGATCAAATCTCTCGGAAACAAAGAGCAATAATTATGTCTCATTAACTTCTTCCTACTTGAAAAAGTTTGCCATGATGATGGGTTAAAGCAAGGCCTTTAAAACTACAACCTGTTATCAATGCCCACATTTTCCACCAAAAACAAACAAAACAAAACAAAAAACTACAACCTTTTTATGAAGCTGACTTCAAAATTTTATGAAGCTGCGCCCGGAGGACAGGCAGGTGTGCGTTCTACTGCATGTCAAGCTCAGCTCCGCTGTGAAGATGTTTATCATGAGAATTACCCCACTTCTGTCCCCCTTCCTCTCTGCTTCTTCCACAAACAACAGCGAAGGGGACTCGGAGGTGGCTGGGCAGCAGGATGTGCATGCGTCTGTGAGGACCAGCGTGAAAGCACGGCCTCCACAGCGCCCTGCCTCCCCCCTCAAGAATGTGGCCGCCATGACCAGCTACTGACGGGCCGTGAGCAGAGAAGAGGACGCAGCTGTGGTCATCTTGTTGCAAGACGGTTTCATGTTGCCTTTCTCACGGACGTGGTCATCTGGGCGTAGCCAGATGGGCAGCGCCTGCTTCTGAGCCTCATGAGGGACCAACCACCCCGCACGTCACCTGCGCCCTGTCTCCACTCAAGTGGCTTTCTGCCGATTTTGATTTTCCAAATTCTTGGATCAGAAACAAAATGAAGATTTTCCTAAATTATGAGCAAATGAGGTAATTTCCAACAAAGCTGCTTTTGAGACATTTTCTCAGAACACAAGCTGTGGCCAGCACTGCGCTGGCCCAGGGCTTACGTTCCTTCTTCCAGTGTCTAGTCTCCACCCTAAAGCATGTCCAGGACAGCCCTGCCAGGAGACAAAACCTGTGGCCTGTCTTGGCCATTTGTTGAATGAATGTACAGACATGTTTTTTATTAACTCTGTGTAGTAGTGTTTTTACTAGTATGTTCTTACTGAACAATAGCAGACGTGCTTGTATTAACGTTGACACTGGGTGTCACCACTTCCTTGGGTCAGTTCCTCCCATGTCCGTGATCGTTGTCTGTGCCTTTGCAAAAAAAACAAACAGGTGTCAAGTCAGGTCATCTGCTTACCTACATCGATACTTAGAGATGTATGTATGTCTGGCTTTTCAAGGAAACTTCCACTGAAGGGCATAAAAAGCTTTTTTTTTTTTTTTTAATTCCAATAGTCATAATTTCCTCTATATCAGCATTAAAAAAATCTGCCCTGGAAAGCTTAGAATATCTTGCACAATCCAAAATGTGTCTTTGAGAAAAATACACATGGTGAATCAGAAACAGTCACACGCTGCACAAAGAGCATTAGCCAAGTGCAGTCGTGCCCATAACCCACGCTGGAAATGCTTTTCCCAGAACCAGTGGGTTCTGCCTGTGAATGGTCACTTGGACGGGCCGGTAGGGATGACACACGCACCGCATGGCTTTTTACATCTGTCTGGTGATGTGCTTTCCCAAGGCCTGGAAGTATTTTCACGGTTTCCCTGGGTTGGAAAAATAAAACAAGAATGTTACTGCAGATAGAAATCTTTTCTTTTGCCTTTGACCAATGTTGTACTAAGGGCTTCATTCTTTCACAAAATCCATACATGCTCTGGTTGGGGCCTCTTCATTCCTTAGTTTATAAATAAGAATGCCACCAGCTCCCCTGGTGAATCTGCCTGTTTCCCTCTCTCCTGGCTGAGGAGCCAAGAGCAGAGGTGAGGTTGTGCTGACTTCCCTGCGACTTGGGTTGAAAACCTTCGACTTTGCCATCTCTGAAGAATTTCTTCCAGTTTTCCTGAGGGTTCTGATTCTGGGTTTGATGGGCACTGGATCCATGCTGATTCGAAACAGTTGAAAACTATTCTAATTGGTAACAAATTATTTTATTTTTAAAAAGATTTTATTGTATTTATTAGAGAGACAGCGAGAGAGGGAACACAAGCAGGGGGAGTGGGAGAGGGAGAAGCAGGCTTCCGGCTGAGCAGGGAGCCCGATGCGGGGCTCGATCCCAGGACCCTGGGACCATGACCTGAGCCGAAGGCAGACGTTTAAC
>NW_027745767.1:0-14136 GCF_054177405.1 Leptonychotes weddellii | reverse complement strand
GCTTGCAGCAGGCAGGGGTGCAGCAGAGGGGCTTGCAGCAGGCAGGGGTGCAGCAGACGGGCTTGCAGCAGACAGGGGTGCAGCAGATGGACGCACCGCAGGCTTCCTGGCAGGGGGAGGAGCTGCAGCAGGAGGGCTGGCAGCTAGACTGTTGGCAGCATGAGGTGGCCGAGCAGGGGGAGGCCTGGCAGCAGACAGGGGTGCAGCAGACGGGCTTGCAGCAGGCAGGGGTGAAGCAGATGGGCCTGCAGCAGACGGGCTTGCAGCAGACAGGGGTGCAGCAGACGGGCTTGCAGCAGACAGGGGTGAAGCAGATGGGCCTGCAGCAGATGGACTCGCCGCAGGCTTCCTGGCAGGGGGAGGAGCTGCAGCAGGGGGGCCGGCAGGAGCTGGTGCAGGCTGATTGGCAGGGGCTGGACCCACAGCTCACGGGGGTGCAGATGAGGGTCAAGCAGGAGGCCGGGGTGCAGCCGCTGGACTGGCAACAGCTGGGGGTGCAGCAGGGGGGCTCGCAGCAGCTCTCTTGGCAATTGTCCACCTGCCAGGAGGATCTGGTGCAAGCGGTAGGTAAGCAGACGCGGCTGCCACAGCTCAGGTCGCTGGAGCAGACGGGCAGGGTGGACTCGGCCATGACGTAAGTCCGGGAGCAGCAGGTGTCAGCCATGCTGGAGTTTTATGCTGGGAGGTGAGCTGGACGGGGATGTGTGTGACAGGTGCGTGAGTGAGGTGCTCTGGGTATCCGGGCTTTTATATCTGTCCTTGGGGTACTGAGCCTCACCTGAGTCTCGACCAGCCTTCCTTTTCCTTGTTATTGCTCAGAGTGTGTTTCCCGACAACCCTTATTAGTTTATTTGCTGTAAGATGTTTGTAACACCATCCCCAAGACTCTGATGTGTCTGGTGATGGCTGGTTGCTTGTGTCCGGAAAACAAACACCAGGATGCAGAGCTCCTGTTGGTTGATTGGCTCATGGTCGGATGTGTCTAAAACCTGGGCTCCTCTTTCCATTTTTGCTTGTGTGTCTTTGGTGTGAATTCTGGTCTGCTCTACACATGGCCCAGACACTCCTCACTGAACAAGGGTGTGTTGGCTCGGGGGACTGCCCCCTCCCCTGCTGCACCTGCAGACCCTGGAGGGGGACTCCCACAGTCCATCCCAGACACTGTTGTTATTCCCCTCTTTATCTCGCAATTACCAAATGGTGTGTGTATTCTGTTCTTTCCTGAGTTTTCAGTTTTATTATTTCTTTATTTCAATTTTTAATTTTTTAAAGTTTTTATTTTAATCACCCAGTGCTCATCACAAGTGCCCTCTCTAATCCCCATCACCTATTTCTCCCGTCCCCCCACACACCTTCCCTCTGGTGACCCTCAGTGTGTTCTCTAGAGTTAAGAGTCTGTTTCTCGGTTTGTCTTTTCTTTTTCCACCTTTGCTCATTTGTTTTGTTTCTTAAATTCCACATATGAGGGAGATTATATGATATTTGTCTTTCTCTGACTTATTTCACTTAGCATAATACCCTTTAGCTCCATCCATGTCATTGCAAATGGCAAGATTTCATTCTTTTTTATAGCTGAGAATGTTCCATTGTATATATACACCGCATCTTCTTTATCCGTTCATCAGTCCATGGACACCTGGGATGTTTCCATAGTTTAGTTACTGTAGATAATGCTGTTATAAACATCAGGATGCATGTGTCCCTTGAATTAGTATTTTTGTATTCTTTGGGTAAATACTCGGTAGTACAATTGCTGGGTTGTAGGGTAGCTCTATTTTTAACTTCTTGAGGAAACTCCATACAATTTTCCAGAGTGGCTGCATCAGTTTGCATTCCCACCAACAGTGCACGAGGGTTCCCATTTCTCTGCATCCTCGCCAACACCTGTTTTTTTATTCTTGTGTGTGTGTTTTTTTTCAGTCATTCTGAGAGGTGTGAAGTGGTATCTCATTGTGGTTTTGATTTATATTTCCCTGATGCTGAGTGATGTTGAGCGTCTTCACATGTGTCTGTTGGCCATCTGGATCTCTTCTTTGGAGAAATGTCTGTTCTTATCTTCTGCCCATTTTTCAGTTGAATTATTTGTTTTTTGGGTGTTGAGTTTTACAAGTTCTTCATATATTTTGGATACTAACTAACCCTTTATCAGATATGTCATTTGCAAATATCTTCTCCCATTCTGTAGGTTGCCTTTTAGTTTTGTTGGTTGTTTCCATTACTGTGCAGAAGCTTTTTATTTTGATGAAGTCCCAATAGTTTATATTTGCTTTTCCTTGCTGCATAAACATATCTAGAAACATGTTGGTTTGGCAGATGTCAGAGAAATTACTGCCTATGTTCTCTAGGATTTTGATGGTTTCCTGTCTCACATTTAGTTCTTTCATCCATTTTGAATTTATTTTTGTGTAAGGTGTAAGGAAGTGGTCCAGTTTCATTCTTCTGCATGTGGCTGTCCAATTTTCCCAACACCATTTGTTGAAGAGACTGTCTTTTTTCTCTTGGATATTCTTTCCTGCTTTGCCAAAGTTTAGTTGACCATATAGGTGAGGTTCCATTTCTGGGTTCTCTATTCTGTTCCATTGATCTATGTGTCTGTCTTTGTGCCAGTACCATACTGTCTTGATGACTACAGCTTTGTAATAGAGCTTGAAGTCCGGAATTGTGCATATGGCCCTTCTTTTCACTACATCTGTGTCTTTGGCGTAAATACCCAGGAGTGCAATTGCTGGGTCTTAGGCTAACTCTATTTTTAATTTTTTGAGGAACCTCCACACTGTTTTCCAAAGTGGCTGTACCAACTTGCATTCCCACCAACAGTGTAAGAGGGTTCCCCTTTCTCCACAACCTCTCCAACATTTGTTGTTTCTTGCCTTGTCAATTTTTGCCATTCTAACTGGTGTAAGGTGGTTTCTCAATGTGGTCTTGATTTGAATTTCCCTGATGGCTAATGATGATGAAAATTTTTTCATGTGTCTCTTAGCCATTTGTATGTCTTCTTTTGAGAAGTGTCTGTTCATGTCTTCTGCCCATTTATTGACTTGATTATTTGTTTTTTGGGTGTTGAGTTTGAGAAGTTCTTTATAGATCTTGGATACCAGCCCTTTATCTGTAGTGTGATTTGCAAAAATTTTCTCCCATTCCGTGGGTTGCCTCTTTGTTTTATTGACTTTTTATCGTACTGGCACAAAAACAGACACATGGACCAATGGAACAGAATAGAGAGCCCAGATTTGGACCCTCAACTCTATGGTCAAATAATCTTTGACAAAGCAGGAAAAAATATGCAATGGAAAAAAGACAGTCTCTTCAATAAATAGTGCTGGAAAAATTGGACAGCTATATACAGAAGAATGAAATTCGACCATTCTCTTACACCATACACAAAGATAAACTCAAAATGGATGAAAGACCTCAATGTGAGACAGGAATCCATCAAAATCCTAGAGGAGAACATAGGCAGTAACCTCTTCGACATTGGCTGCAGCAACTTCTTTCAAAACATGTCCCCAAAGGCAAGGGAAACAAAAATGAAAATGAACTTTTGGGACTTAATCAAGATAAAAATCTTCTGCACAGCAAAAGACACAGTCTTATTTTTTTTTTTTTTAAGATTTATTTATTTATTTGAGAAAGAGAGTGAGAGAGAGAGCTCATGAGCAGTGGGGAAGGATAGAAGAGACAGAGAGGGAATCTTAAGCAGACTCCCTGCTGAGTGGGGAGGCTGACTCAGGGCTTGATCTCACCACCCTGAGATCATGATCTGAGCCAAAATCAAGAGTTGGATGCTTAACTGACAGAGCCACCCAGGTACCCCAGTATCTTATTATTTTTGATGCAATTGTAAGTGTGATTGATTCCTTAATTTCTCTTTCTACTGTTTCATTACTGATGTGTAGAAATACAACAGATTTCTGTACATTGATTTTGTATCCTGCCACTTTACCAAATTTGTGAATCAGTTTTAGCAGTTTTTTGGTGGCATCTTTTGGGTTTTCTATATAGAGTATCTGTTGTCTACAAATAGTGAAAGTTTGACTTCTTTCTTGCTGATTTGGATGCTTTTTATTTCTTTTTGTTGCCTGATTACTGAGGCTAGGACTTTAGCACTATATTGAATAACAGTGTTGAGAGTGGACATCCCTGTTGTATTTTCCCCTGTTGAAGATGATGTTCACTGTGGATTTTCTTATATGGCCTTTATTATGTTGAGGTATGTTCCCTCTATCCCTACTTTGTTGAGGATTTTATCATGAATGGATGTACTTTGTTAAATGCTTTTTCCGTGTCTTTTGAAATGATCACATGGTTCTTATCCTTTCTCTTATTGATGTGCTGTATCATGTTGATTGATTTGCAAGTATTGAACCATCCTTTATATTGAATAAATCCCATTCGATCGTGATGAGTGATTTTTAAAAATTTTTTTATTATGTAATGTTAGTCACCATACAGTACATCATTAGTTTTTGATGTAGTGTTCCATGATTCATAGTTTGCATATAACACCCAGTGCTCCATGCAATTCGTCCCCTCCTTAATACCCATCACTGAGCTAACGTAGTGTTGGATTCAGTTTGCTAGTATCTTATTGAGAATGTTTACATCCATGTTCATCAGGGATATTGGCCTGTAGTTCTATTTTTTAGCAGTGTCTTTATCTGGTTTTGGTATCAGGGTAATGCTGGGCTCATAGAATGAATTTGGAAGTTTTCCTTCCTTTTCTATCTTTTGAAATAGTTTGAGAAGAATGGCTATTAACTCTTCAAATGTCTGGGAGAATTCCCCTGGGAAGCCATCTGGTCCTGGACTTTTGTTTGTTGGGGGTTTTTAAATTATTGATTCAATTTCTTTGCTGGTTATGGGTCTGTTCAGGTTTTCTATTTCTTCCTATTTCAGTTTTGGTAGTTTGTATGTTTCTAGGAATTTATCCATTTCTTCTAGGGTGTTACTTTGTCGGCATATAGTTTTTCATGATATTCTCTTATAATTGTTTGTATGCCTGTGGGGTTTGTTATTATTTCTCCTCTCTCATTTGTGCTTTTATTTTTTGGGTTCCTTTCTATCTTTCTCTCTCTCTCTCTCTCTCTTTTTTTTGATGTGTCTGCCTAGGGATTTATTAATTTTATTGATTTTTTTTCAAAGAAACAGCTCCTGGTTGCATTGATCTGTTCTCTGTTTTTTTAGTTTCTGTATCGTTTATTTCTGCTCTAATCTTTATTATTTCCCTTCCTCTGCCAGCTTTAAGCTTCATTTGTTGTTCCTTTTCTAGCTCCTTTGGGTGTAAGGTTAGGTTGTGTATTTGAGATTTTTTTTTGCTTCTTGAGGTAAGCCTGTATTGCAATATACTTTTCTCTTAAGACCACCTTTGCTGCAGCCCAAAGGTTTTGGACTGTCATGTTTTCATTTTCATTTGCTTCCATGTATTTTCTTATTTCTTCTTTAATTTCCTGGTTAACCCATTCATTCTTTAGTAGGGTGTTCTTTAACCTCCATGTATTTGTGTCTTTCCAAATTTTTTCTTGTGTTTGACTTCAAATTTCACAGTGTTGTGGTTGAGAATATGCATGGTATCTCACTCTTTTTCTTTTTTTTTTTTAAATTTTATTATGTTATGTTAGTCACCAAACAGTACATCATTAGTTTTTGATGTGGTTATCTCACTCTTTTTGTACTTGTTGAAGGCTGATTTGTGTCCCAGTATGTGATCTATTCTGGAGAATGTTCCATGTGCACTCGAGAAGAATGTGTATTCTGCTGCTTTAGGATGAAACGTTCTGAATATATCTATGAGGTCCATCTGGTGCAGCATGTCATTCAAAGCCATTGTTTCCTTCTTGATTTTCTGCTTAGATGATCTGTCCATTGCTATTAGTGGTGTGTTAAAGTCCCTTACTACTATTGTATTATTATCAATGAGTTCCTTTATGTTTGTTATTAAACTGTTGTATATATTTGGGTGCTCCCAAGTTAGGGGCATAAATATTTACTGTTGTTAGATCTCCTGATCTTCTTGTTGGATTGTCCCCCTTATTATGATATAGTGCCCTTCTTCATCTCTTATTACAGTCTTTGGTTTCAAATCTAGTTTATCTAAGTATGGCTACACTGGCTTTCTTTTGACATCCATTTACATGACAGATGTTTCTCCATCTCCTCACTTTCAGTCTGCAGGTATCTTTACATCGAAAATGAGTCTCTTGTAGGCAGCATATGGATGGGTCTTTTTTTTTTTTTATACATTCTGACATCATGTGTCTTTTGATTGGAGTGTTTAGTCCATTTACATTCAGAGTAATTATTGACAGATACATACTTAGTGACTTTTTAATGTTTTGTGGTTGTTTCTGAATATTTTCTCTGATCCTTTCTTTGTCTTTCTCTCTCATGGTTTGCTGGTTTTCTTTAGTGATATACTTGGATTTCTTTCCCTTTATTCTTTGCATATTTGTTAGTGGTTTTGATATATGGTTTAGGTTGTATATATCCTCTTCTGCAAATAAGTCTATATTAAGTTGATGGTCACAAGTTTGAACCCATTCTTTACTCCTGTCGTCCCCACATTTTAGGTATATGTTGTTATATTTTACATCCTTTTATTTTGTACATTCTTTGGCTGATTATTTATTTATTTATTTATTTTTAAGATTATTTATTTATTTGACAGAGAGACAGCGAGAGCAGGAACACAAACAGGAAGAGTGGGGAAGGGAGACGCAGGCTTCCTGCCGAGCAGAGAGCCTGATGCGGGGCTTGATCCCAGGACCCTGGGATCCTGACCTGAGCCGAAGGTAGACGCTTAACAACTGAGCCATCCAGGTGCCCCCTTGACTGATTTTTTATAGAAATATTCATTTTTACTGCTTTTGTGCTTCCTGCCTTCATTCTGTCTCTTTGGTCTTTCCTTCCCACTCAAAGAGTCACTTTAATATTTCTTGCAGGGCTGGCTTAGGTTTTGTTTGCCTAGGAAACTATCTTTGCTTCTATTCTGAATGATAGCCTTGCTGGACAGAGTATTTTTGGCTGCAGATTTTTCCCATTCAGCACTTTGAATACATCATGCCCCTCCCTTCTGGCTTGTAAAGTTTCTGCTGAAAAATCCCCCACTAGCCTTATGTGTTTTCCCTTGTAATTTACTGTCTTCTTTTGTCTTGCTGCTTTTAATATATTTATCTTTATCACTATGTTTGTCATTTTAATTACAATATTTCTTAGTGTGGATCTGCTTTTCT
This sequence comes from Leptonychotes weddellii, assembly GCF_054177405.1. Taxonomy (NCBI): domain Eukaryota; kingdom Metazoa; phylum Chordata; class Mammalia; order Carnivora; family Phocidae; genus Leptonychotes; species Leptonychotes weddellii. Next base: position 6,907 of record NW_027745767.1, on the reverse strand, counting down.
TGATTTTGGTGGGAGTTCTCTGTACTCCTTGGATCTGAATTCCTGTTTCCTTCCTTAATGAAAGAAGTTTTCAGCTATTATATCTTTTTTAAAAAAGATTTATTTATTTATTTATTTATTTATTTATTTATTTATTCATTTATTTATTTATGAGAGAAAGTGAGAAGAGCAGGCAGAGGGGAGAAGGAGAAGCAGGGTCCTCGCTGAGCAGGGAACCTGATGCGGGACTCAATCTTAGGACCCTGGGATCATGACTTGAGCTGAAGGCAGATGTTTAACCAACTGAGCCACCCAGGCACCCCTCAGCTATTATATCTTCAAATAAATTCTCTGCCCCCTTTTCACTCTCTTCTTCTTCTATAATACAAATGTTATTACATTTTATGGAGTCACTGATTTCTTAGGTCTATTTTTGTGTTCCATAATCCTTTTTTCTCTCTTTTGTTCAGCTTCATTACTTTCCAGTACTCTGTCTTCTAGGTCATTAATTCATTCTTCTACTTCTTCCAGCCTGCTGTTCATTCCATCAAGTCTGTTTCTCATTTTGTTTATCAAGCTCTTTATCTCTGCTGTTACTCCTTATCTCTGTGTTAATTGTCTCACTGATGTCCTCCAATCTTTTCTCAAGTCCAGTAAGTATCCTTAAGATCATTGCTTTAAATTTTCCATCAGGCAGGGCGCTAGTGTGGCTCAGTCAGTTAAGTGTCTGGCTCTTGATTTTGGCTCATGTCATGATCTCAGGGTCATGGGATCAAGCCCCATGTCAGACTCTGGGCTCAGCATGGAGTCTGCTTGTCCCTCTCCCTCTGCTCCTTCCCCCACTCATGCTCTCTCTCTCCCTTTCTAAAAATAAATAAATAAATCTTAAAATTTTTTCCATTATATCTGTTTCACTTAGATCTCTGGCTGTGGCCTTGTCCTGTTCTTTCATTTGGGACAAATTCTTCTGTCTCCTCATTTTGTCTAGCTTTCTGTACCTTCTCTGTGTTAGGAAAGTTAGCTATGTCTCTTGTTTTTGAAGGTAATGACTTTATGAAGAAGAGGTCCTGTAGTGCCCTGCCATATAGTGTCCCCTGTTCCCCAGGGCTTGGTGCTTCAGGGACTCTCTCCTGTGTGTGCTGCATATGCTCTGCTGTTGTGTCCTGGCCACTTTATCCTTCAGGCCAGTCATCTCTAGGCTTTCTTTATCTGTTGTGGTCAGTGTTTGGTCCCTGTCCTGAATGTGGCATATTTTAATTAGTTGTGCTCTGGTCTGCTTGTGAAATGAGACCTGTCACCACCACTACCAGAACTGAGACTCCACAAGACTCCCATATTGGGAGATGCAGTGTGAGTAGACATTTGGGCTGGTCTTCTAGATGAGGGGGCCCACTGCACTGGAACCTAGGTGAGGATGACTGGGAATGGTGGTTCTTCTGGATCACAGGGGATGTGGGGTTTGGTGTAAGCAAGATAGGTAACCAGTGTCATCACTGGGCTGGTTTTTGCAGGTGGCCCTGTGCTTATACTGAGGGATATGGGAGGGAAATGGCACCTGCCAGTTCCTTTATTCACAGAGGGGTCTCTCCATTAAATGCTGCTTCTCTGGGATGTGCTCCTAGATGAGCAAATAACCTCCCCACTGTGTGCCTTAGGTGTTCTTCAGATCACTGTTTCCATGCTGTATGTCCAAGGGTTGTTTGCCTTGCATTTTCTCCAAGAGCAGCCCCAATGTCCTCCAGGCTCTCCCAGAGCCAAGCACACTGACCTTTAAAACTCCAGGCTCTAAGCCCTGCTGGTTGTAAGAACTCATGAAATTCTGACCCTCTTGCTTTCCATGCCAATTGCCATGGGGATTCATTTTCCCTGGGTGCTCCCCTGTGTGCTAGTCTGTCTGTTGCCCCTCTCCATAACCACAGCTCCCTCCCCACTGCAGTGGCCATGATCTGTTTCTCTCCCAAGCCACATCTCTGCACTTCTACCTTCTTTGATGTGGCTTCTTCTCTCTCATTAGTTGTGGAGTTTGTTCTGCCAGTCTTCAGATCAATTTCTGGGGTATTTAGGATGAATTATCTAATTATATTCATGGGATGAGGTGAACCTAGGGCCCTCCTACTCCACTGCCATCTTCCCCACTCCCACCCCCCCCTTGAGTTTTCAGTTTTAGATATGATGTGGTTTTCTGTTGTGGAGGAAGGCACTTTCTCTTGTTTCCCCCCAGTCCCCATGAAAAGTTCCTCTTCCCAGCCTCAGAAGGCAGTAATATCCCAATATTTGGTTAAGTCATTGTCAAACCTGTATCATTTTAACCAGGACATGTTGTTCATAGCCAGTTCTGTGTAGTGGGGCCAGATTTAATTTCCTCACTTGTACATGTTTTGTTTTTGCTTGTGTTTTTCCTTTTTTAGAGTTAACAATTGCTTCTTATGTTTATTTGCATCTTTCTCTGTGTACCTATCATTAAATCTTCTCCAAATCCTCTGACTAATTTATCCCCAAGCTCCACTCAAGAGGGTTGAACATGTCAGGTCATCTACCAGCTTCCTTTATTTGGTGGAAATGTCTCTCCAAGAGCTCCCTCTATTTGTGGGCTGATGTCTGCTGTCTATTCCCTTGGCTGCACAGGTGCATACATAGGTGTCATCCAGGGATGTCCTCTCACCATTGTCTTTGGATTTTCCTCCATCTCTCTCCTACCATGGGCTTCTTATTTCCTGAATGTGGTGTCCTTTCCTTTCTGGGTTTATGTCTTTATTTGGGTGGAGCACACCCTCTGGCAGCTTTCTGAAAATGGGTGCATGGGAGATAAATTTTTGAGCATAGCATAACTAAAAATGACCTTATTCTGCCCTTATTCTTGATTGATAATTTAGCTGGGTATAATTTTCTGGATTAGAAGAGTTATTCCTTAGAATATTTTGTTGAAGACATAGAATATTTCCAGAATTTCAAATGTTCCCTTGTGCTGTTTCTCAGTTAACCCGCCTCCCCCAAGGAGTCACTACTCCACCTTCTTTCCCCATGGATTGTTTTTGACTGTTCTATCTACTCCTTAGTTTATGGCTCCTTTTGCTCAACAGAATGTCTGTGATAAGACCCATGTGGCCGCAGATTCAGTAGTTCATTCATTTTTTTTTGCTGTGCTACAAGTTGCTACATTAAACCTTGCTATGCATTATTGATTCATTCTCTTTCCCAATAATAAAGATTTAGATTATTTTCAGAATTTGGCTAATATTAATGATGCTGCTATAAAAATTCTTGTGCATTTTGTTTTGGGTGGACATATTTGCCAATCTTTCTTCAGTGTGCACCCACAAGTGGAATTTCTGGGTCGAATGATAGGCACATGGGCAGTTTAGCTTATGTTTTGTCCAACGGTTTTCTAAAGATATTTACATTCCCACTGGCCAATCTTATGACTTGTAGTCACTCTATGTCCTTTATAAAATGAGGTATTGTCAGTCTTTTAAAATTTTACCCATTTTGGAAATGGTGTAGCGATACCACATCATTGCATTAATTTACATTCCCTGATGACTAAAGCTGCTCACTGAATATTTGGATATCTTTTTTTTTTAAGATTTTATTTATTTATTTGAGAGAGAGAATGAGATAGAGAGAGAGAGCATGAGAGGGGGGAGGGTCAGAGGGAGAAGCAGACTCCCTGCTGAGCAGGGAGCCCGATGCGGGACTCGATCCCGGGACTCCAGGATCATGACCTGAGCCGAAGGCAGTCGCTTAACCAACTGAGCCACCCAGGCGCCCTGGATCTTTTCTTCTGAGGTGCATGTTCAAGTCATTTGCTTGGTTTTTTAAAAGTAAGATTATTTGTATTTCTCATTGACTTATAAAAATTTATTATATATCCCAATGTGAGTTAATTGTTGTATATATACAGTGGTGTGTGATAAATGCTTAATAACTGGCTCTTTATAAAACAAAACAAAAAAAGCTCTGATTTGTTCCATGTGCCAGTTCTTATGGTATAGTTACACCACAGCTCTCATTGTGATGTTCTGAACACAGAACTGGGAAGAACTGATACAAGTTCTTCAGCACTCCCTTGGTATGAGTGTTACACACAACTCTTCCAAGTCAGGGACTTGTTTTTCTCATCCTCTTGATGGTGTCCTTTTTAAAAAGTCAACTTTATTAAAGTATGATTTACACACCCTAACATGTACCTATCTAAAGTTTCTATTTGCTTAGTTTTGGGAAAATATGTACCTGTGTGCCACTGCCACAAGCAAGATACAGAACTTCTCCATCATCCCGAAAATTTCCCATGTGTTCTTAATCCCACCCCATTGGACCCTGGCCCCAGGAAACTACAGAATTCCTTCCCATCTAGGTCAGATTTGTGTTCTCTACCGTTTCACATAAATTAAATTATATAGTATGAACTCTCAGGGTTTGGTGTCTTCCCCGAGTATATTGAGATATATAAATATGTATATGGTTGCCTTCTTTTTGTGCTGAGTAGTATTCCATTGTGTGTATATAACACAATTTGTTTATCCACTCAGCTGTTGATGCACATACGGCTGGTATGAACATTCATGAACAATTTTTTGTGTGGACTTGTGTGGCTACTTCTCTTGGGTAAAAAGCCAGGAGTGGGATGTCTGGGCCACATGATTGGTGTATGATTGAGAGACTACCAAACCAGTTCCAAAGTGACCATACCCATTTACATTCCCTCTAGCAAATGTGTATGTTTCAGTTTCTCCACATCCTCGCTGACACTCAGGGTAGTTAGACTTTCTAACTTGAGGCATCCTAATGGATGTGTTGTGATATTCATTGTGTCCTTTGATGAATAGTAATTTCTAATTTTAATGAAGTCCAGTGTAATGACTCTTTCTTTTTTTTTTTTAAGACTTATTTATTTATGTTTGAGAGAGAGAGAGAGTGTGAGAGCGTGTGAGTGGGGGGAGGGGTAGAGGGATAGAAACTTCAAGCAGACTCCCCACTGAGCAAGGAGCCCAACATGGGGCTCAGTCCCACCACCCATGAGATCACGATCTGAGTCAAAACCAAGAGTTGGACACTGAACTGACTGAGCCACCCAGGTGCCCCTGACTCTTTCCTTTTATGTTTAGTGTTTTTGACATCTTTGCCTACCACACGTTGTGAAGATATTCTCCTGTGTATCCTTTTGGATCTCCACTATTTTACCTTCTGCACTAAGCTCTAATATTCTTGCCCTCCAAACATTAATTTTGTGCATGATGTGAGGAAGTAGGCAAAGTTTGTTTTCCCCATACAGACACCCAGTCAGCTGCCTTCTTTTTGTGCTGTGATCTGGTTGTCCATCCTCCTACTGAAGGGCATCTCATGGTGTTTAACATTTAGGCCCTCCAAACTCTGTGGTGAACTAATCCACATCTTTTTGATGCCTTTTATGTGCACACACGTGAGGTCTTCTCCAGGAGAGCCGCCCTGGGGTGTAGGATGTGCACCTTTTCAGCTTTTCTGGATGTACCAACTTGCTCTGAAACATGAAGACTCTCACCTGCAGCACAGAGCAGACCTTGTTTCTACCCTCCCAGACTTGCTTGCTGTCATCAGACTCAAACATTTCTGCTAGGCTGATGGGTCTAGGAGTCCCCAGGATTTGGTGATTTGCTAGGGGACCTCCCAGGACTCAGCACACAGAGCAAAATCAGCCCCGGGCAAAGGTGCATGGGGAGAAGCCGGGGGATACTGGGCACACATTTCCAGAGCTCTGTCCATTCACACAGGACATGCCTAACCCCAAAGCCGGGAGCTGTGACAACATGTAGGATGTGTCACCCCCAGGGAGCTTGTCAGAGGTCAGCACCTAGGGTTTTTATCAGGGCCGCGTTATGTGGGCACCCTCTGCCTGGCTTGTATGAAAATTCCAGATCCCCAGGAAGAGTGGGTATTTAGCACAAGCCATAGTATTTGTACAGTTTATGCCCAGTGAGGCCCTCCTATCATATGGGTGGAAACCCTCCCCAAATCCACATTCCCAGACACCACCCAAGGGCCCACCTTGTGAACAGGCCTAAGGACAGCTGTCCCTGGCCTGTCGTGCTGGCTCTTAACTACACGGGCCTGTGGAGTCCATCCTTCTGGAGTGCGGGGGCTGGAGACAGTCTGGGTTCAGGGAAGTCACGTCTGAAGGGTGGCTCTTCCCCAGGCGCTGCCATCAGACTATTCAGCCTGTATGTCCTTGAATGTGTGTCCACATGCCAGACATACATGTCACTGGAGGCACCTCCTGGACTCTACTGAAGGGCAGGAACGTGGCGGCTGGGGGATAACCACAGACCGCCCTTACGTGGGGGGTGTCGGGGAGGGGTCTTTGTTGGAAACCACAGACATGAAATCTGGTTAAACCAATCAAAATATGAATTTATTGGAGGGATTGACAGCTCACAGAGTGAAGGGTGATGGAGGAACCAGTTCAGGTGTCAGTGCAGGGGCCTGGGCTACACCGGGTCCAGTGGCAATGATGAGACACAGCTCTGGAGGAGATATCTGATCTTCTCTCCCTTCACTGCACATACAGTTCAAAGGCTTGGGGGAGCCCAGCTGGCCTTGCTGGGGTCACTGCCAACCCAGGGGAGGAGGCAGGGCATGTTGACTTGGGAAAAGTTAGTACTTGAGGAAAGTCAGCGGGACAAATGCACAGTGGGGAATGGGTGACCAGTGTCCACCGCAGGGCCCAGGGAAGGGGACTAGACACTTGTCTTGGTGCTTAATAAAAAATCCAGGCTGTGCAGATGAACTCTTGAGCTTTGGAGTTCCCTTAAGAAGATCACTCAGCAGGAGGACTTCTGGGCCGAGGTGGGCACGCAGCAGGCCTGGCGGGGGCCCACGGGCCGGCAGAGCAGGGACACGCAGGAGGCCCGGCGGCAGCAGCTGGGCTGGCAGGAGGAGGCGGGCACGCAGCAGG
>NW_027745766.1:0-305 GCF_054177405.1 Leptonychotes weddellii | reverse complement strand
TGTGCATCAAAGGACATTATCAGGGGCACCTGGGTGGCTCAGTTGGTTGGGCGACTGCCTTCGGCTCAGGTCATGATCCCAGGGTCCTGGGATCGAGTCCCGCATCGGGCTCCCTGCTCTGCGGGGAGCCTGCTTCTCTCTCTCTCTCTCTCTGTCTCTCATGAATAAATAAATAAAATCTTAAAAAAAAAAAAAAAAAAAAAAAAAGGACATTATCAACAGAGTGAAAAGGCAACCCACAGAATGGAAGAAAAAATTTGCACATTATATATATATATATGATAAGCGATTAATATTCACAATAT
>NW_027745765.1:0-305 GCF_054177405.1 Leptonychotes weddellii | reverse complement strand
GTTACTTATTGATATCTGGTGGCTCTTTATATATGAGGGAGATTATTCCTTTGTGATCTCATATGAAAACATTCCTCCGAGTTTATTATTTCTTTTTTTGACTTATGTTTTTAAAACATCAGAGTTTATTTTTGGATGATTGAACTTATTAATCCTTCACAGCTTCTGGATTTCGAGTGATAGGCTTTTCCTCACTACAAGATGAAAGGTATTTTCCCATTTTTCTTTTCACATTTTTGAAGTTTTTAGAAAAGTTAAGTCTTTTATGCATTTGAAATTAACCCAGTGAGACATGAGAATGGTTT
>NW_027745764.1:0-305 GCF_054177405.1 Leptonychotes weddellii | reverse complement strand
GCCGAAGGCAGTCGCTTAACCAACTGAGCCACCCAGGCGCCCAATACTATCATTTCTATATAGAAGTGTCTTAGTCTGTTCAGGCTGCTATAACAAAAGACCATGGGGGCGCCTGGGTGGCTCAGTTGGTTAAGCGACTGCCTTCGGCTCAGGTCATGATCCTGGAGTCCCGGGATCGAGTCCCGCATCGGGCTCCCTGCTCAGCAGGGAGTCTGCTTCTCCCTCTGACCCTCCTCCCTCTCATGCTCTCTGTCTCTCATTCTCTCTCTTGAAAATAAATAAAATCTTAAAAAAAAAAAAAAATT
>NW_027745763.1:0-305 GCF_054177405.1 Leptonychotes weddellii | reverse complement strand
GGACGAGGAAAGCATGGCGGCACCACCGCTGGGGACGCAAGGGACTCAGCTGCCCGCCCGCAGCGCCCGCCGCCTCTGCGGGCTCCGGGGAAACGACAAGACTTGCGCACCCCCTTCCCTCAGCCTCGGGCCGGCGCCTGAGAACGCACCCAGGCCTGGGAAGACGAACGAAACCCAGTGCGCACAGAGCCCGGCCCCGCGGCCCCGCGAGCCGGATCGCGGACGCGCTCTGGCCCGGCCACGGAGCCCCAGGGGACCCCGCGTGGCACGGACGCGCGCTCAACAGTTCGGAGAGTGAAAGCCAA
>NW_027745762.1:0-305 GCF_054177405.1 Leptonychotes weddellii | reverse complement strand
CAGAACACTCATGAAAGAAATTGAAGAAGACACAAAAAGATGGAAAAATATTCCATGCTCATGGATCAGAAGAATAAACATTGTTAAAATGTCTATGCTACCCAGAGCAATCTATACCTTCAATGCCATCCTGATCAAAATTCCAATGACATTTTTCAAAGTGCTGGAACAAACAATCCTAAAATTTGTATGGAATCAGTAAAGACCCCAAATTGCCAAGGAAATGTTGAAAAAGAAAAATAAAGCTGGGGGCATCACATTGCCCGATTTCAAGCTCTATTACAAAGCTGTGATCACCAAGACAG
>NW_027745761.1:0-305 GCF_054177405.1 Leptonychotes weddellii | reverse complement strand
GACCTCAAGATTATGACCTGAGCCAAAACCAAGAGCCAGCCGCTCAACCGACTGAGCCACCCACGTGACCCAGGATGCATGTTTATTTTCTAATTTTACAGAAGAAAAAACTGACCTTCAGGGAGGTTAAGCACCTTGGCCAATTTTGCACAGCTCTTCCGCTGGGACCCAAATCCAAGTCTTTCTTTTTTTTTTTTTTACAGCACATTTTGTTTATTCACACTTTGGTTGCTCCCTTTTTTTTTAAATTTAATTTTATTATGTTATCTTAATCACCATACATTACATCATTAGTTTTTGATGTA
>NW_027745760.1:0-305 GCF_054177405.1 Leptonychotes weddellii | reverse complement strand
GGCGGGAAATGTGTCAGGTGCGAGGTGAGGTTACATTGGACTTGCCAGTTTTCTGTGGATGATCCACACATGACACTTCTCTCATCCAAACGACTTGCCACAGTGTTCACAGCCTTACTGTTCCTGCCCGAACTGTGTGCAGGAGTTCTGCATTGCCTTGCCACTTTGTAGGGCACGTTAGAGGAGGTTCATCGTGGATCTGGCAGTTATTCTCCACCTGAGTGCCCGGACCCTGGCGCTGCCTCTCCCGTAAGCAGTGGCTCACATGGCTTTCACGGCTAGTCTCAAAGTGTCTTTCCATCACC
>NW_027745759.1:0-305 GCF_054177405.1 Leptonychotes weddellii | reverse complement strand
GACCTGGATGGAACTAGAGGGTATTATGCTAAGCGAAATAAATCAATCAGAGAAATACAATTATCATATGATCTCACTGATTAGAGGAATTTGAGAAACAAGACACAGGATCATAGGGAAAGGGAGGGGGAAAATGAAGCAAGACGAAATCAGAGAAGGAGACAAATCATAAGAGACTCTTAATCTCAGGAAACAAACTGAGGGTTGCTGGAGTGGAGGGCGGTGGTAGGGATGGGGTGGCTGGGTGATGGACATTGAGGAAGGTATGTGCTATGGTGAGTGCTGTGAATTGTGTAAGACTGATG
>NW_027745758.1:0-305 GCF_054177405.1 Leptonychotes weddellii | reverse complement strand
CCCTCCCCCAGAGACAGGGACAGGGGGGTGCTATCTCCCTCAGGGGTCATCCTTGGGAAAGTCCTGGATTATAAAACTGACAAAGGCTTTTTAAGAAAGATTTACATACATCTGAGGCACCTGGGTGGCTCAGTCCATTAAGTATCGGACTCTTGCTTTTGGCTCAGGGTCCTGGGATCGAGCCCTGCATGGGGCTCCCTGCTCAGCAGGGAGTCTGCCTGTCTCCTTCTCTCCCCGTGCCGCCCCCCCCCCGCCCCGCTCATGCTCGCTCTTCCTCTAAAATAAATAAATCTTAAAAAAAAAAA
>NW_027745757.1:0-305 GCF_054177405.1 Leptonychotes weddellii | reverse complement strand
CGGGCTCCCTGCTCGGCAGGGAGTCTGCTTCTCCCTCTGACCTTCCTCCCTCTCGTGCTCTCTGTCTCTCATTCTCTCTCTCTCAAATAAATAAATAAAATCTTTAAAAAAAAAAAAAGAAAATAATAACTAAGATTGAAAGGATCAAATAAGAACATTAGTCACTGTACAACTCTACAATGAGAATCCAAAAAAATCTTCAGGGCCAAATGCCTCCATCCCCATAGGCTGAAGACTGCTTTTTATAGTTGTCAGCTGCCACACCTCTTGCTGCTCATTAGTGGCCAGGACAAACTCCAGAATGG
>NW_027745756.1:0-4541 GCF_054177405.1 Leptonychotes weddellii | reverse complement strand
GCTTAACCAACTGAGCCACCCAGGCGCCCCGATATGAGGAATTCTTAATCTCAGGACAGAAACTGAGGGTTGCTGGAGTGGTGGGGTGTGGGAGGGATGGGGTAGCTGGGTGATAGACATTGGGGAGGGTATGTGCTATGGTGAGCGCTGTGAATTGTGTAAGACTGTTAAATCACAGACCTGTATCTCTGAAACAAATAATACATCTTAAAAAAAAAAAAAAGATAGCAGGAAGGGAAAAATGAAGGGGGGAAAATCGGAGGGGGAGATGAACCATGAGAAACGATGGACTCTGAGAAACAAACTGAGGGTTCTAGAGGGGAGGGGGCTGTACCAATTCCCATAAATTCATTAATTTTTTTTTTTTTTTTTTTTTTTTTTTACTGTTACCTCTCTCAGGAATCTGGAAAGAATAGTATGTGATTAGAGACACATATCCTAAATGCACAACCCATAAAGTACTAAATACTTTTTGATAAAGTAAAGCTGTCTGTATGAAATATTTTACAGATAATATGAGCTATATGAAATGCTCTCTGGAAAACACTCTAGAGAATGGGCACCACCAGGTTAGAAGAAGCTTCTGGTAATCAAAACTGCTAAATGTTTACCCACCAATAATGGAAAATATCTTTTTGGGGATTCTAAACTTGTTACCATGGATGTTGTTTGCTAACACCGATTGTTTTCGTAACTGCTTATAGAAACTCCATGCTGTCACCCATCTGTTCTCTCATCAAAGCAGCTTTGCGGTGGCAGTTATTTTAGACATTTTTTATGATTTCAGATGTCTCTGCATTGAACTATACATTATACTTGAGAATGTGATGATCAGAGCTTCAATGCAGGTAGAAACATACAGCTCCTACTTTTCTCCATTTAGCAATAGTATGAGAGAAAGTTATAATATCTGAATTATTTAAAAATTGTTAGAAACCTTGATTTCTCTTTTGTAATACTCATCACACCAAAGGCTTCTTATTTAAAAATTTTATTCTGTTATTAATTCCTCAATTTTATAGGTGACTTTTTAATTGCTACTTCCAAGTGGTTGATACAATTCTAGTACATGGTTGATAGTCAATGAATGTTGCTTGTAAATGTTTTAATGATATGCCTCTTATCACTGTCACTTATTTAGTTTTAAAACTGAGAAAACATTCATTCTTTTACCCTGTACAGCTAAATAGTTAATCCTCGTCCTTGAAGACTCTATCTTCATTCTTCTACACATCACTGCCATTGTTCCTCTGGCCTGAGAGAGACTACCATTCTTCCCTTCATTCTTGGTTCAGTCCCAACCCCTCCAATCTGGATATTACATCCTGCTTCCTTGGGAAACTTGCCTCATTCATTATATTTTCTTTCTTCCAAATCTTCAATCTTTCCTTCATTGCTAGATTATCCTACTCAATATAGAAAGAAGATAATTTTTTAATTATAAAAATTTTGTCTTTCGGCTTTTTACCTTATCAATTACCAACAAGCTCCCTAATTAATTAGAGGTTAAGGCTTAAATCTTTGCATGTCTTGCAAGAGGGTCTAAGATTGGCCCTTAACTTCATTTCCAACATGCTTTTCTCAAATCATTTTTGGAACTATCTTGAGCAACATCAAATACCTTTCAGTGCCTCTGCTGTACTGTATTTTCTCTATGTTTTTGTAATTTCCACCCTTTTTCTCTGCAATGCTCTTATCATCCTACTAACCTTGCCAGGATCAACTCAGAAAGGCTTTTCTAAAAGAAAGCCATACCCCATTCTCCCTGGGCCCCACCCCCATTGGGTTAGGTTCACTCTTGTGAATTCTCATCCCTCATTATATAATCTAATCTACTCTCTAGCCATATTGTACATTATTTAAGGACAAAGATCATATTCTATTTATCTATCATCTGTCTGATTATTTTGTATTTCTATTGCCTTGCACAGTATGTAATGCACAAAAGGCATGCAATATATGTTGGTAAGATGATAATTAAATATCCTTAAATTTTTTCTATTGAGTTAGGTCTTCAGGGAATAGCAAGTTAAACTCTTGGAAGGCAAGGATGGGTCCTCATTACATTTTTCCGTCTTATAGAACTTAACACTTCATGCATAAAAATTGCTAAACAAAAAATTAAACGTAAAGCCAGAATACTAGAGCTATTAGAGTATAGGCTTCAATGGCAGGATTCTGAATTCAAATCCTTTTTTTCAATTTTTGGAAGATGAATTGGAGCCACAAATCTTCCATATAATTATCTCTATCTCTTTCTTCCATATAGGCTCCATTTTTCTTCTTTATTTACTTCTACTTAGCTAATTGTTTTTTTCTGTTTCACTGTTTTTTTTTTTTTGCTTTTGCTTTTGTTTTCATCACTTATCTTCCATTTCTTTCTCTTCCTCTGAGTATGTGTGTAGATTCATATGTGCACCATGCATGTTTTGGAGTATGTAAGTGTGGGTGGTTTGTCAACCACAACACCCTGTAAGTGTAACAGAAAAGCTACAAGCCAAAACTAAGAGTGACTCCAAATGCAGACCAACAATGCAAACATAAATAAAATCATACAAAGCGTAGGAGCTGAACAGAGACAACACTAAGGTTGTTATAATTTGACTTTTTCTTCTTTTGGCTTTTGTACATTCTTACTGTACTGTTTTATTCTTTTCTAGTCTCTCCTGCTCCCCCCTCTGCTTTTTCACCTATTCCTCTTCCAGAAATCATCTTTTCAGTGTTACCTTAGCTTGTTATTAAAGCTAAATTTCTTTTAGCTTTTGAATAGTGAAAGAAATGAAGATTGTTCTTTGGTGTGGAAATCAGAATAGGTGCAAAAAGTTCACAATAAAAGTGCCCAGGTAAGTTGGGCTCCCCTCCAGCTCTGTGTGGATTACAACAGTATATGGAGCTAATACACTGTGATCCTCTTCCTAGGCATGGGGAAGGTTGAGGGATAAGAGGGAAGAGCATTAAAGGGAGATTTGACGGAGTTTTCTACACTGTGTCCAGATTCTTATTCCTATCATGTCATTCCTGTATATTCTTATGTCTGTTGACTGCTGTTTAAAGCACATCATTGCCATTGTGCATTTTCCATTTTCTCTTGCTACTTTGATGCCATTGGTGGCTGGGAGGGAACCCATGGTTTCCACAGATTAAATAAATTCAGTTAATCATTTCTCAATACATTTAAGGAACTATTTGAAATTACAGGTTAGTTCAAGGAACATGATAAAGAATACATTGTCTTAGCAGTAAAACAAAGGGATCATTCTGTACCCTATTCATTTAATTATGCTCTTCACAGAGTGTGAATCCCAATACAGAGCACCTCAGGGTATTTGTCTGAAACTCAGAAATCTTCTTTAGCTTTCTCTGGATGACATTTTATCCAGTTGTCCTTACTTTATCAAAAAGTATTTAGCACTTTACCTTATGGGGTTGTACATTTAGGATATGTGTCCCAAAGTACTTACTACTTCCCAAAATCCATATAGGATATAATAGGAAAAAAAAAGAATTAATAAATTTATGGGTATAAATACAATAACCCTGACAACCCAATAAAGGAAGGTTGTTTATTCAGTTTTTGGCCATAAGTCCAATTCTAGGAAATAATTATAGATGGACAACTATTTCTGTATAAAAATGCTCATTACAATCTTATATATTATAAAATTGGAAATAATCTAAATGTCCACTAACAGGCACATGACCAAATAAATTTTGATAGTGACATTAACTAGAATCCCATCCATCTATTAGAAACGGTCTTTCAAAAATATAGTAAATGGCTTGGGGATATATTCATAATTTGTAAAACAGTATCACAATTTGTGGAAAGAAATTACAAAACAAAGACTGGTACTGATTCAAAATAGCACCCAACTTCATTGGCTTTTGTCCCAGAATTAAGTATGGAAAATTGTCCTCTAAGTAAAGCAAATCCTCTACACAGGAAAGCTCCTCGTATGCAAAGGAAAGCTCCTGAGAGAAAGTCAGAGTAGAGCTTCAGGTAGTGCTAAGCCTCCTGAAAAGACGAGGAGGAGGAAAAAAGGAAAATGTGAAGAGCAACTTTCTTTAAAGAGGAAATAAAGTCTTTCAACTTTAGAGGAAAATTCTTTTTTTAAATTGGAAACTACATGGACTCCCAATACCCTGTCTGCTCTTCGCCCAGTCACCTTATAAGTGAGATCACTATGGTTACCCCTTCTCACTTACAGAGAGCTGCTACCATGGCCCTCATTCTGGAAAGCCCTGTGAGGAAGCCAACCTCTACAGTTGCCAAGGAAACCTCTACCAGTTGCATATACTGTAGATTTTAATCACCTGGTAGTAAATTTGACCAACTGGCCAGGAAACACCAAGAATTTGAGAAAAACCAGTGGTATTAAAGAAAGAATCAATATTTTTACAAAAATGGCAACAGCACACAATTATTTCCTACCTTGAGTTGAAACTGAATAGTTTGATTTAAAAGCACATTTCATGTTCTAGGGAAAAACCACCACAGCAGCTCAGTCAATTCCTTTTCTCTCAAGACTCCTCTGATGATT
>NW_027745755.1:0-305 GCF_054177405.1 Leptonychotes weddellii | reverse complement strand
ATGGTTGGCAGGAATGCAAAAGGGTGCAGCCGCTATGGAAAACAGTACAGAGGTTCTTCAAAAAATTTAAAAAAGAACTACTGTACAATCCAGCAATTCCACTTCTCAGTATTTATCCAAACAAAACAAAAACAGCAATTCAGGAAGATATATGCACCCCTGTGTTCACTGCAGTACTATATACAATAGCCAAGATACGGAAGCCCCCTTAGTGTTCATCAGTAGATGAATGGATAAAGAAGATGTGGTGTAGACATGCAATGGAAGATTACTCAACCATAAAAAAGAATAAAATCTTGACATTT
>NW_027745754.1:0-305 GCF_054177405.1 Leptonychotes weddellii | reverse complement strand
AATTCGTGGAAAGCAATGAGAATGAAAACATATTGGTCCAAAACCTATGGGATACTGCAAAGGCGGTCCTAAGGGGGAAATACATAGCCATCCATGCCTCACTCAAAAAAACAGAAAAATCCCGAATACACAAATTATCTTTACACCTTAAAGAACTGGAGAATCAACAACAAATTAAGCCTAACCCATGCACAAGAAGTGAAATAATTAAGATTAGAGCAGAGATTGATGAATTAGAAACCAGAAATACAGTAGAACACATCAATGAAACTAGAAGCTGGTTCTTTGACAGAATTAATAAGATC
>NW_027745753.1:0-305 GCF_054177405.1 Leptonychotes weddellii | reverse complement strand
ATCACATGCCCTCCTTAATGCCCATCACCCATTTATCCCATCCCCCGACCTCCCTCCCCTCCTGCAACCCTCAGTTTGTTTCCTATGATTAAGAGTCTCTTATGGTTGAGAGACGATGGACTCTGAAAAACAAACAGGGTTCTAGAGGGGAGGGGGGTGGGAGGATGGGTTAGCCTGGTGGTGGGTATTGAGGAGGGCATGTTCTGCATGGAGCACTGGGTGTTATGCACAAACAATGAATCATGGAACACTTCATCTAAAACTAATGATGTAATGTATGGGGATTAACATAAGAATAAAAAAAA
>NW_027745752.1:0-305 GCF_054177405.1 Leptonychotes weddellii | reverse complement strand
TTCCTCTGTAAGTCCACGTGGGTACACTGCAGATGTGGAGGGTTCTCCTTCTCCGAAGATTTTTTCCTTTCGCCTCCGATGCACTTGAATGAATGCACATTTGCTAGAACTGCTTTGGGAAGCAAGGCTTAAATCATGAGAGCCGAGGGAGAGGGCTGTCACACAGAACATGACTCCTAACGGTTCATGGGACATGAAGGCAGCTTCCCTGTCCCAGTCATAGTGTAAATGGGGCTCTAATCGCAGAAAGGGCACCTCGTGCAGGCGGTCCAGTCTTTATCACCTGCGATCCCCTGGTATCTTTT
>NW_027745751.1:0-305 GCF_054177405.1 Leptonychotes weddellii | reverse complement strand
GGCAATTTTGCCCCGGCAAAGACATTTGGGAACCATGGCAACAGGCCCCTCCCCTAGAAGATCAGCGAGAACAGCCAGCCAAGACCAAGTTTACCGATCAATGAGAACGGCAGAACTCCAGCGCTAGGGGAATACTGCACATAGAATCCATGGCTTCTTTTACCATGATTCTTTAGTCTTTCAAAGTTAATTTTTTTTTAACTGTTTTTTTTTTGAATTTTTCTTTTTCCCTTTTTCAACCAACATCTTATCAATCCCTTTTGTAAAAAACATTTTTATTTTTCATTTTTAGAGTGATATTCTAT
>NW_027745750.1:0-305 GCF_054177405.1 Leptonychotes weddellii | reverse complement strand
GGGCAGCCTGCTTCTCCCTCCACCTCTGCCCCTCCCCGCCCAGCTCGTGCCGTCTCTCTCCCTCTCCCAAATGAATAAAATCTTAAAAAAAAAAAAGAAAGCATAATACATGAGGTTTCAGAAGGGGCAAGCGGACAGCAGGATCAAAATTTTGGAAGCTGTCCCAGGAGCTGGACCAGAAAAACAGAACAAGCCAACCCGAGTGTTGAAAGCGGTCTTCTGCTGAGAGTGGAAATGAGCTGGGGGGGGGGGGGCGCAGGGAGCTCCTTGACACACAGTATGCACAACTGTATACTTCTGATAAA
>NW_027745749.1:0-305 GCF_054177405.1 Leptonychotes weddellii | reverse complement strand
GCTATTTCTGTTTCAGAGAACTGCCAGGAATTTCTCTTATATCTTCTGTAAAAAAGGCAACTATATTATAGAAAGAACAAGAGTTTAAACAACCTTCTAGGGGCCCCCCGGGTGGCTCAGTCGTTAAGTGCCTGCCTTCGGCTCAGGTCATGGTCCCAGGGTCCTGGGATCGAGCCCCACATCCGGCTCCCTGCTCAGCGGAGAGCCTGCTTCTCCCTTTGCCACTCCCCCTGCTTGTGTTCCCTCTCTCGCTGTCTCTCTCTCTCTGTCAAATAAATAAATAAAATCTTAAAAAAAAAAAAAAA
>NW_027745748.1:0-305 GCF_054177405.1 Leptonychotes weddellii | reverse complement strand
GGTATTTTTGACCAACATGAATGTTATTTTCCTTCATTGCCGTCAAGGACAGCAAATAGGTTTTAATTCTTGTGCCATCTCTAATCCATTAAAAATGGCTGCTTGGAGTTCCGAGTTGGTAGGATACAGATCGAAGCTCAGCAGGGAGGAATGCCGATTGGTTAGCAATGTCTATGATGGGCACAGGGTTAAGGCTTGGAGCACTCCTGTCTAAAATACTCCTTAGGGGCGCCTGGGTGGCTCAGTCGGTTAAGCGACTGCCTTTGGCTCAGGTCATGATCCTGGAGTCCCGGGATCGAGTCCCG
>NW_027745747.1:0-305 GCF_054177405.1 Leptonychotes weddellii | reverse complement strand
TGACCTGAACATTAATGAAGTGTTCTAAATTGTACTCCCTCCCTAATGTGTGCATGGCATTTCATGTGCACCCTGTTATCGAAAGCCG
Organism: Leptonychotes weddellii; assembly: GCF_054177405.1. NCBI lineage: Eukaryota > Metazoa > Chordata > Mammalia > Carnivora > Phocidae > Leptonychotes > Leptonychotes weddellii. The sequence continues at coordinate 217 of NW_027745747.1, read as the reverse complement.
TGGAATTACTACCCAGCCCAGGGAGTGCCGCCATGGCTGGTGCCCTTCGAAAGTAAAAGGAAGGTTACCGTCCCAGAAGGGGAATTAGGAAGCATCAAAATACAAAGGATGGGGCGCCTGGGTGGCTCAGTCGGTTGGGCGGCTGCCTTGGGCTCAGGTCATGATCCTGGAGTCCCGGGATCGAGTCCCGCGTCGGGCTCCCTGCTCGGCGGGGAGT
>NW_027745746.1:0-305 GCF_054177405.1 Leptonychotes weddellii | reverse complement strand
GTAGCCGCCACCTCCTGGGTCCACGCTGCTGCCTACCCCTGGCTAGCACGCACTAAGCCTTCCGTGCATCAGCTTTCTCATTTGGAAGATGCAGATGGCAAGTCCACCACCCTGGGGGACTGTAGGACTCGTGGGCATTTGTGTACCCCCCAGATGCCCATCCAGGTGGGTCGCTGGAAGTACGAAAATATTTCAAGAACAATACTTTCCTTTGCTTCTGGACACAACAGCACCTCCATCCTGAGACCCTGGTGTGCACAGTAATACGGGGATTTCTCGGGCATCACAGTAAATACGGGGAATTG
>NW_027745745.1:0-4541 GCF_054177405.1 Leptonychotes weddellii | reverse complement strand
AGGGGGGTGGGAGGATGGGTTAGCCTCGTGGTGGGTATTGAGGAGGGCACATTCTGCATGGAGCACTGGGTGTTATGCACAAACAATGAATCACGAACACTTCATCTAAAACTAATGATGTAATGTATGGGGATTAACATAAAAATAAAAATAAATAAATAAATAAAATAAAATAAAATAAAATGAATTAGCTTAATGTTCATGTATTTGTCTTCAAAACTATGTTTTAATTGGGATTTACATGGAATTCATTCTATAATTACACATCTCCCATCCCTCAGAAGACTCTATTATTTGAAAATGTTTGGGTTCTGGGTGTCTAAAGAAGACTCTTATCAAAAGGGCTAAACTTTATTCCTTATCACCACATAAAGCAGAAATAATCTTCATTTATTAATTTCTTTAAGATCTTTAGGTATAAGATTTCATTTGAAGGATTTTACAGGGCTATTATACACATGATGAATGTTCCAGTGGCTCTTCTTGCCTAATTCTAGGGTTTTGTAGCTGCTTTTGGTTATGCATGTTATTATATTTACAAAATCTTTTATCTTTTGCAAAATCCCAGGATGATTCTCACCCAGAGGAAATCTTTAGACCAGTAAACATTTAAATGTGACTACTGCTAAATCAAGACTTCAAAAGAAAATTTGTTGTACTAGGCTTTTTTTTGTTTTTTTGGTTTAGATCCAACTGAGGAAATCTCTGTGTAGCTTGTCGGTTGGTTCTGTGTGCACACAGCCTGGATGTTTGAAGATCTGCCCCGTCCCCTAAAGCTGTATTTATTCCAAATTTAAGGAAATTCGCATCATTAAAGAAAATTGCAAGGGCAAAGAATTTGCATTAAATAAAATCAAAATATAAATAAAATCCACAGAAAGATGTGGGTAGTGCAGATAAAAAGATAAAAATAGAGCAAAGTAGATTACTGCCCAATATTTGCATCAATTTAAGACTCATAGTAGTATTTAGAAAATTTACTAGACAGAAAAAGCAAGTCCAATTTTCATGGGAACATTCTGGAGAAATAATATGAAGGTAAAACAAATTATTATAGAAGAGAGGAGATACACACATGAAGGAGATACCAAGGGGAACCATGGTCATTACTCAGAAATTGCTAGACATAAGCAGAAGCAACTCAAGAGCTCTAATCTCTGAGCTTCTGTTGACTACATTTAGAAATCTGAGCTCAGTTATTATTTGAGCAGTTTATAGATCTGAAAATAGCAATATTTTTATTTTCCTTTAAACATCTGGCTACTTGACTACTGTAGCTTCATTTCAAAGATCCCTTGCAGTTGTATGATACAAAGCAAAACAAAACAAAGCATAGATATTTTTAACTGATTTAATGAACAATCTTTCATACTCAGATGTTGGTTTTGCTTTAATTTTCATAGTGTGGTAATGAATACAGACAGGTTTGAGAGATTCTGCCTTGTATCCTAGCACAGGCTGACCTAAACCATGCTGACCAATGACCCATTTGTTTTTGCTTTTCAAATGTTAAATTAGGTTGTGAATCCCATCTATGCCTAATGCCATTGCCCTTTGTATATACCTTCATAAATTGGTTGTTAAAATATATGACCTGAATACTTGATACTTTTTATGACATGGAAGAAGTCTACAACTTTGATTTATGTTTCTAGCTATACCTCCTCATATGGGTGAAATGGTAGACAGTACCCATTTGGAAGGTAAAACAATTTTAGAAAAGAGGAGAGATACACATGCAGGAGATATCAAGAGAAGCCCATGGTCATTATGAACATTTCATGAAGGGGGAAGTATTTTTATTCTGGGAATGTGAGTTGACCAAAAATGGGTTGGTTGGGCTTGGTGGGGAAGGGCTAAGTTTTTATGTGGAGACATACCCCATTTTAACATATTCATGAGGAAGTTTTGTGAACTTTTCCTGGATTTCCAAGGTTGTTAATAATATTGCTAATTCATATTAACTCATCCAACATTTGCTTTCTTCCCCTCCCCTTTTTCTGTCCCTTCTTCCCTCCCTGCCTTCACATATTGACTCTTTATTTCTGCCAGGTGCTCTCTGATAAGCTCTTGGAAGAAACAAAGAGGAAAAACTGTTCTTGACTTAAAAAGCAAGAGCAGTGGATATAGAGAAATATGCATCATAACACAACACAGGCTATGGTGGAGCCTGCATAGGATGCTTTTGGAGCAAGGCAGGGGAGGAGGAGCAACTACAGTGGATTGCAAAATGTTCAGGAAAACTTCATGTGTCTGTTGGCCATTTGTATGTATTCTTTGTGAAAATGTCTATTCACATCTTCTGCCCATTTTTAATTGATTATTCATTTTTTGGGTGTTGGGTTTCATAAGTTCTTTATGTATTTTGGATACTAACCCTTTATCAGATATGTCATTTGCAAATATCTTCTCCCATTCCATAGATTGCCTTTTACTTTCATTGATTATTTCCTTCACTGTGCAGAAGCATTTTATTTTGATGAAGTCCCAATAGTTTATTTTCACTTTTGTTTCCCTTATCTCAGGATCAACAACACAAGAAACAACAGGTGTTGGTGAGGATGTGGAGAAAGGGGAACTCTTTGCACCGTTGGTGGGAATGCAAACTTGTGCAGCCACTCTGAATAACAGCATGGATAGTTCTTTAAAAAGTTAAATATAGAACTACCCTACAGTCCAGCAATTGCACTACTCGGTATTTACCCAGAGAATACAAAAACACTAATTCAAAGGGACACATGCAACCTGATGTTTACAGCAGTATTATCTACAATAGCCAGATTATAGAAACAGCCCATGTTTATTGACTGATGAATGGATAAAGAAGATGTGGCATATACATATACAATGGCTATTATTTAGCCATAAAAAGAATGAAATCTTACCATTTGCAATGACATGGACAGAGCTAGAGAATATAATGTTAAGTGAAATAAGTCAGTCAGAGAAAGACAAACACCATATGATTTCACTCATATGTGAAATTTAAGAAACAAAACAAATGAGCAAAAGAAAAAAAGAATGGCAAACCAAGACACAGACTCTTAACTATAGAGAACAAACTGATAGCTACCAGAGGGGAGAGTTAAATGGTTGATGGGGATTAAGGAGTACACTTGTGATGGAAGTGTTGACTCACTATATTGTACACCTGAAACTAATATTACACTGTATGTTAACTGAATGGAATTTGAATAAAAATTAAAAAAAAAGGTTCAGGAAAATTTAATGGAGGAGGTGACGTGAATGGCATTTTAAAGGTCACAGTGGTTCTGCAAAATGAGGGTAAGAAACAGCATCTCTGGCCAAGAGAAGAGCCTGGAGTGTGAAACAGGAGGCTGAAGATGACAAGAGATTACAAGTAATCAAGAGCTGCCTGGGCTATGTGGCAACTTGACTGAATGGGCATTCACCTACTGTTACTTGATATTTGGGGTTCAATTGTTATGTGGTGACACATGCCACTTAGATAACAGAAAGTATTTCCAGAGTCTTTGTTCTGCCTTATACCATCACTGCCCTATGTCCATAAGAATTTCTGGGGCAGAAATAACAGTATCTTCCTGTTGTAGGGATTTTTTACCCAGGCTCCTTGGCTATTGCACTGGGATTAGATCTGCTGGTTTTACTGCAGTAGTTAAGTCAATATGGAAGTTGGGCAATTAAAGCAATGTGATTTGTAACAACAAATTGGAATGACATTGACCTTTTCCTTATATAGACTTAGAATGTGATCTGTGAGATTCTATACATTTTTATGTGCCTTTTTTGGTCAGTATTCACTCCTTGATAGGCTCATATAATATATATATTAATATAACCATATAGTATATAAGATTATAATTATAATTATATTTATATATGTAGAAGTTACTTTGGGATCCTTTAACATAGTTTCCCAAACTACCACCATAAGAATCAATGAGGGTGTTGTTTATTAAACAGATTATAAGGGCTCTTCCCTGGAAATTCTTCTTTTTCTTTTTTTAAATATTTTTTTATTTATTCATTTGAGAGAGAGAGAGAGCACACAAGCAGGGGGAGAGGCAGAGGGAGAGGGAGAAGCACACTTTCCACTGAACAGGGAGCCCAACGTGGGGCTTGATCCCAAGACCCCAGGATCATGACCTCAGCCAAAGGCAGATGCTTAACCATCTGAGCCACCCAGGAACCCCTCAACTTGCTCTCTTTGCAGAGGACATGATCGTTCACTTAGCAAATCCCAAAAGAATCTACAAAACATCTCCTAAAACTAATAAGTGAGCTAGTTGAGGTTGCAGCATATGTGATAAACATCCAAAAATCAATTTTATTTCTTTTTTTTTTTATTCTTATGTTAATTCCCATACATTACATCATTACTTCTAGATGAAGTGTTCCATGATTCATTGTTTGTGCATAACACCCAGTGCTCCATGCAGAACGTGCCCTCCTCAATACCCACCACCAGGCCAACCCATCCACCCACCCCCCTCCCCTCTAGAACCCCCAGCCTGTTTTTCAGAGTCCATCGTCTCTCATGGTTCGTCCACCCCTCCGAT
>NW_027745744.1:0-305 GCF_054177405.1 Leptonychotes weddellii | reverse complement strand
TCCCTGTAATCCTTTTGCTTGAGTGACAAGATTTAATGTATTGATTTCTTGCTGACAGAAGAGGGAATTGTATCAGTGGGTAATCCTTTTATCACTCTGATCAAACAATTGTTCTTAGTTGCAAAATTGCCAAAGAAACTTCATACTGCTTCTAAGCTCACACTGTAAGTAAGTATCAGAGAAATAACTGGGTAAGGGATGAAAGAAGGGGAGATTTTTCCTTAATGTTCTGTAGAGCACTTTGTTTATTGAGCTATTATTTTTCATTTTTGTAAATTTGAGGGATATTTACTTGCATTAATATG
>NW_027745743.1:0-305 GCF_054177405.1 Leptonychotes weddellii | reverse complement strand
AACATCCCAGACCTCAGCAGATGGCATGAACGCGTCAAGTGCGAGGAGCTGGCCGGGCTCGGGAGACGTCACCCCTGCCCTTCTGTCGTCCCAGACTTTTGTGCAGGGCCAGATCGGCTCATACACCTGGATGGGCCTCAGTGACCCTGAAGGAGTCTGGAAATGGGTGGACGGGCCGGACTACGAGACCAACTTCAAGTGAGTGCGCCCTGGCTTTCTGTGCCCTTCTGCGGCCTTGCACTCTTGCTCCTCCAGGCTCTGGCCCTCAGCCCCTGGTTCCCGGACCCCCGGGGTGCCCTCTGAGC
>NW_027745742.1:0-305 GCF_054177405.1 Leptonychotes weddellii | reverse complement strand
AGAAGACAATGCAGAGAATCCACAAGGCCAGAGAACACAGTTAAATCAAGAGCCGAAGCCAGAGAAAAGACACAAGCAAACAGAAACCCTATCCATCAAAGCGGGAGTGAGACCCTGGGATCTGCAGGGAGAAGGTGAAGCGTAAATATGGAGTTGCACTGGCCCATAAGGGATATTGTTAAAGCTGTCCTTCTGTTCTGGAGGCCCCTCTTCCTAAAGCCAAGTCTAGGGTCACTTAGGGTCAGGGCCTGCTTGACATTTTGTAATTATATATTTACTTCTTCTTCTCCCTTACTGATTGGAGA
>NW_027745741.1:0-305 GCF_054177405.1 Leptonychotes weddellii | reverse complement strand
AGTCCCATATCGGGCTCCTTGCTCAGTAGGGAACCTGCTTCTCCCTCTCTCTCCCTCTGCTTGTGCTCTGTCAAATAAATAAAAATCTTTAATAAAAAAAAAATTTAAAAAAAATTTTAAAGAATCCTGTGGCAGCTGCTCACTCCCAGTTTTATCATGTGATGATGCTATGTGGTGCATGGGAAATCACTGTTATTTTGAGCACTTTAAAATAAAGAGAAAGTGACATTCATACAGAGAAAGTTTTGAGCGCTGTAGTGGGTACTCCTGGTGGTCTGCCTAGATCTCATCCATCACTGTGCCTG
>NW_027745740.1:0-305 GCF_054177405.1 Leptonychotes weddellii | reverse complement strand
TAATTATGAGCCTCAGCCTTAGCAGGTTAGTGACCTACTGAAAAGCAAGACAGTTTTTTTTTTTTTAAAGATTTTATTTATTTATTTGACAGAGAGAGACACAGCGAGAGAGGGAACACAAGCAGGGGGAGTGGGAGAGGGAGAAGCAGGCTTCCCGCGGAGCAGGGAGCCCGATGCGGGGCTCGATCCCAGGACCCTGGGATCATGACCTGAGCCGAAGGCAGACGCTTAATGACTGAGCCACCCAGGCGCCCCAAGCAAGACAGTTTTAATGAGCAATCAGAGAGTAAGAGTAAGATCATCAA
>NW_027745739.1:0-305 GCF_054177405.1 Leptonychotes weddellii | reverse complement strand
TGGGATCATGACCTGAGCTGAAAGCAGACGTTTAACTGACTGAGCCACCCAGTTGCCCCTAGTATGAGTTCTTTATTCAGGATACATTTGTTATAAATATCTTTTCTCACTCTGTACTTGTTTTAACTGTCTAAATTTCGGTGAGTTAAATTTATCAACCTTTTGTGGTTTTTCCTTTTGGTTTTTTTTTTTTTTTTTTTTTAAAGATTTTATTTATTTATTTGAGAGAGAGAGAATGAGAGACAGAGAGCATGAGAGGGAGGAGGGTCAGAGGGAGAAGCAGACTCCCCGCCGAGCAGGGAGCC
>NW_027745738.1:0-305 GCF_054177405.1 Leptonychotes weddellii | reverse complement strand
TTTTAAAAAGTTGCCAGTTTACGAAGTTTAAAAAATGGCATCATATTGCTGTTTTAATTTGTATTTCTTTGATCACTGGTAGAGTTGAACATTTTTCACATTTCACTGAACAATAGAATTTTTTAAATGACATTTGCCCACATTCCTATCAAGGCTTCAGCTCTACCTAAAGACTAGAAACACTCTTTGGGCACTATTGCTATCCTCTGGTCTCCTGGACACAAGCCTTTTCTGGATCAAAGGGAAGTGAGCCAATTTCTAAGACTTGGAAGCATCTGATTTTTTAAACCGCGCCGGCAGCGGTT
>NW_027745737.1:0-305 GCF_054177405.1 Leptonychotes weddellii | reverse complement strand
ATATAGTATATGTATGTATAATATATGTTATATATGCATATATTTGTACAGGCAACACATATGTGTATATGTATATGTGTGTATATATACATATGATATATGTATATATGTTGATATTATATAGATATATATGATACATATATATGTATATATACATATTTATACACACACAAAAGTATATACAAGGCAACGATTTGGCGATAGTGCACATTTCTTTTGCCTTTGCACAATTTCTTTCACAAGGCCCAATAGGCGAAAGCAGAAAACTGCATTTGGCTGAAGCAAGCCACACAGAAATAAACACA
>NW_027745736.1:0-305 GCF_054177405.1 Leptonychotes weddellii | reverse complement strand
GCCGAAGGCAGTCGCTTAACCAACTGAGCCACCCAGGCGCCCCCATGGTCTTTTGTTATAGCAGCCTGAACAGACTAAGACACTTCTATATAGAAATGATAGTATTGGGCGCCTGGGTGGCTCAGTTGGTTAAGCGACTGCCTTCGGCTCAGGTCATGATCCTGGAGTCCCGGGATCGAGTCCCGCATCGGGCTCCCTGTTCAGCAGGGAGTCTGCTTCTCCCTCTGACCCTCCCCCCTCTCATGCTCTCTCTATCTCATTCTCTCTCTCAAATAAATAAATAAAATCTTTAAAAAAAAGAAAGA
>NW_027745735.1:0-305 GCF_054177405.1 Leptonychotes weddellii | reverse complement strand
TGTGGATCTTACAGTGTCAAGAGTGGGAGAAGACTCTTCAAGCAGCCCGTCTCTGCAGCTTTCACGCCCAGGTGCTCTGAAGCTGCTTTTCTTTCCTGGGGCTTGGAGTCGGGGAGGGCGGGTAGGGGGAGGCAGTCTGCTCTGGGTTCACTGTTCTTGGAAGCCATTCTGCCTCTAACCAAATACCCTCTCCCTTTCTGGGACTGGGTTCTTGAAGACAAAGCTGGGAAGAAAGGGGTTTTCATGGCAAGCTGTCCATTCCACCCTACTTTATACCTACCTTCTAGAACATTAAGCATAAAGTC
>NW_027745734.1:0-4542 GCF_054177405.1 Leptonychotes weddellii | reverse complement strand
AGATCTTGCCATTTGCAATGACGTGGATGGAACTGGAAGGTATTATGCTGAGCGAAATAAGTCAGAGAAAGACATGTATCATATGACCTCACTGATAGGAGGAATTCTTAATCTCAGGAAACAAACTGAGGGTTGCTGGAGTGGGGGGTTGGGTGGGAGGAATGGGGTGACTGGGTGATAGACACTGGGGAGGGTATGTGCTCTGGTAAGCGCTGTGAATTGTGCAAGACTGTTGAATCTCAGATCTGTACCTCTGAAACAAATAATGCAATATATGTTAAGAAAAAAAAAAAGAAGATAGCAGGAGGGGAAGAATGCAGGGGGGGAAATCGGAGGGGTGGACGAACCATGAGAGATGATGGACTCTGAAAAACAAACCGAGGGCTCTAGAGGGGAGGGGGTTGGGAGGATGGGTTAGCCTGGTGCTGGGTATTGAGGAGGGCATGTTCTGCATGGAGCACTGGGTGTTATGCACAAACAATGAATCATGGAACACTACATCTAAAACTAATGATGTAATGTATGGGGATTAACATAACAATAAAAAATTAAAAACAAAATCTCATGAGAAAGTTAAGGGTGGGGAGGAAGAATTCAAACATGTAAAGGGCCCCTGTGTCACAGACATTTAATATGTGATCATTCCATTATCCCAGCGGGCCTGTGGGGCTACATTACCTCCATTTCTTAGCTCAGAAAACTGAGATTTAGAGAGGTGAAGTGCACCGTCCAAAGTCATACCACTCTTCAGCGGCAGAACCATTGTCTGCCTTCTAAATTATGTCCTTTCCATTGCACTGTATTAGCTCATTCATTTGGGGCTCCTCTTTTTCCCACCCACTGTATATCTTAGAGTTCACCACTCCATCTATATGTGCATCCTTCACTCAACAATATAGAAGCATCCTGGTGATGTCGGTTGTATACCAAAATGATGGAGGGTGAATCTGTTTTCCCTTTGGCATACACAATAAATTTGGAGATGCGTTTCCATGAAAGAGAAAAAGGTCTCAGCACCGACTGAGACAAAACCTGAATATCAATTAATATAACTGGGTATCAATCAACTAATAGAAGTAGGTATCAATAGGATGGCACTTACTTGGCTTTTATAGAACTTTACCCAATTTTGGAGAATTTTGTAATTCTGGATTTTTTTTCTAAAACCTCAGGTATCCCAAGACTTAACCACTTTTTCTCCTGAACTTGGCTTTCCCCATGATCTGTTCGTATGTTTAAAGTGGCTAAAGGTTTGGACTTTGGAGCCAAGTTGTAAGGATATGAATCATGGCTTCCCTGCATGCTAGCTGCATGAGTATAGCCAGGTTGACATTCTCAGTTTTCCCCTCTGTAAAATGGGGGTATGAAAAAAAACAGAGAATTCTGGGATTGCTAGAAAAAATAGGTTGTATAATTCAATTATGAAAATATCTAGCACACAGTAAGTACTTAATGAATGGTGGTAGCTGTTATAATCTAATATTTTATAATCACAAATAGAGTTAGACAACAGGATCACACTTTATATTTGGCAACTGGATAGTCCCTTAAATTAGGTGAGGGAATTTATTTCTTCCTTTGCCATCAAGTGGTATGAGGGTCACCTCCATCTCTGTGAAGGTTTGGGGGCTGGTGACTCTCCATCCCAAAGTGGCCACCACTCTCTCTCTATGTGCCCATCTGCCATCTCCATTATGGTGGAAGTACCTTTGCCACGTGAGCAGTGTTGGGACAGGGAGTTTGGGAGTCATAGTTCTTGCTTACTTGGATGCCTGCAATAGCAAGTCTTACGGTAGAGCCCGTAATTGGGCTTATCTCAGCCTGCCCTCATTGTTGCGGTCTGTGTGGTCCTCATGCATCAGAAAGGTTATGACTACATCCCAGCCAGTCTGCTAGAATCTCAGAATCACAAAGAACCCCTGGATTTGGCTTCATCTGGTAATGTTTAAGTCCAAGGGCTACAGGAATCCTGCAAGATTTTTTATTTCAAACTTCATTTATATGTATAATATATATATTTAATTAGCAAAGTCGTTTAGAACAACAACGTACAACTTGAAATGCCATATATCAAATTTCAACCACAAATACATTAATTTGTATTTACCAGATCACATGTGTGTGGTTCTGGGAACCCTTCTCCCAGGGGGGTTATACGTCTGTATCAGAACTTATTGAAAATGAGTCATTGGTTATAAAGGTTGCATCTTTGCACTGATTTTGTTAAAAGATAACTTCATGCCCGGGCTTCCACCCCTGTGAGAATTATAGTTTCATGACACAGAAACACAGTTTTGTGTTCAGGCAGGAGTTTGGCAGAGAGAAGGTGTTTGACTCCCAGCATGGCCCAGTGGTTGGCTGTGTAATTCTAACCGAATGTATAACTCATCAGAGTCATGATAATGTCACACATCAAAGTCGAATTGGCGCTTATTGTCTGCTTTGCCTCTTCTTGTGTGACTTCTGAATGTATGGTAAGAGGCACAACCCACTGTTACAAACTGTAAGAGATTCAACTTTCAAGCTTGATGTTACAACTACTCCCTTTTCAAGTTCCTGCATCGGTTTAATTAAAGAATTATCCCGAGATTGCCAGATGAGCTCTTGGAGACTGGTATCATTTGCAACTACTTCTCTGCATGAATCAGGGTTTTCTCAGTGCTCTGCAAGCCAAAGAAAGGAGGGGAATAAATTATATTTTTGGTCTTCTGGTAGCCTCGGTTTCAAAGGTTTTATTATGTTTATCCAAACAATCTCAAGGCTCTCAGTGATTCTTTTCATCATAAGTTAAAAAAATGAATGTTTTATATTGGGACTTATGATATAAATGTATATTATTAAAATGCCACATTAATCTGTTTTATGTATTGGGGTCCCACGTGAGGGTTCATTCAGTTCTGGGACCTGCCTTTCAAATGGTGGCTAAGTCTGTTCACTAGAGTTCCCTCCATCAGTGTATCGTAATTCACCGGCCCCACCTGTCAGGTGCCAGGCACTGTTCTGGGTTCTTGGGACACGGCAGAAAACCAGACAGATAAGGTCCTTGTTCTCATGGGGTTTACAGTCTACTAGAAAAGAGACAGTCAGCAAACCAGCAGATCAACAAGATCACTTGGGATGGTAAATACCATGAAGAGAATACAGCAGGGTGAGGGCGCATGTGGGCAGAAGCACAAGGGCCCCTTTGTTTTCCTGTGGAATACATTTTGGGCTCTCCCACTGCTTCACTGGACAGCTCAGCTCTAGCTGCTCCAAATGTCTTCCTTGCCTCTCAGTGCCAGATCTACCTGGAATTCCTCTCGTCTCTTCTGGTTCTCCCCGCTGGCCTCTCTGGGCGGGTCTGACTTACCTTTCACAAGACAGGCCGTCAGTTGTCAGTGCGCAGGGCTGGTGCTCTCCTGGGCCGTCGGCCTCCTGTTCTGCACGCCCCTGGAGCTCCCCTGTCTCACTTCCCAGTCCCTCCCCAGCCGGCCAGTACTGCGGTTCCTCGGCATCCCTCCCAAAGTGCAATGTCCACGCCTGGTCACTCCACACATGATCGGGGCAGAGCAAGACAATCTCATTCTTAATCCCCTCTTTTCTGCCCCCCTCAAGTGTGCACCCACTTCCCCCCCAGTTTCCTAATGCTGTGGCCTCCTCTCTGGCTTCTAGTCCACTGCGTGGCCCCAGAATTGCCTCACATGTGGGTGGCTGACTCATCTCTCTAGCTCCTGGACATTCGCAGTTTTGTGTTTAAACCCTAGTGCCAGACACTGCAGGCTGGTCTCAGTCATGCCTTGCGATGATGACCAAAGCGCCAGGAATGGCCATTCAGAAAGACGGATGACCCCCTCTCTCTGGGGCTTCTGCCAGTAAAGGTGGCCCTTGGATCACGTCCGTGTTCCTCGAACTGCCCGGACCCTCCCTGGGGGACAGCGTGTTCCCGGTGGCCACCTTTCTCTCTATGGAGTGACATTATCTTTGATTGGTTTCAAAATGGGCCATTTTAGCATCAAACAGGGCCCAGTGGTTCAGGCATTCTGGGCCTGGGACACGTACTGACTATAATTCTGCAGCCGTGGCCCACCTGCGCCTAATTGCCTTTCCTCGGGTGGCTAATGGCCTCCAGCACTTTAGGCTTCCAGGCTGGCTTTCAGACTTTAATTGGAAAAAATATTAAAAGGTACATGTAAGTGGTCCCAGCCTCCCACTAGCCTTTTCACTCCCTCACAGCATTTCCCAAAACAACTGGAAACTCTGCTGGTGAGGACCTCTGGCCCCCCTATCCACACCTTCCCCCAACTCGCTGGAGAATTTTCCTTCTGTCACATTGCCTTTGTATTTCTAGTTGTTGTCTACCCCTTGCCCGAGAAAAGGACCATGTCTCACCTGTTAACTCTTTCTTTTCAGGAATCTTCCCTGTCCCAGTGGCTTTTGGGTCCCTAAAAATTAAGGGAACATCTGCTTGCTATAAACCCTAGCACATGCTCTGTGGAGCCTTCACCATTGATTGTGTAGCTGTCCATCAGAATGGCCACCCCCTCTTCGTGACAGATTAAGAGG
>NW_027745733.1:0-305 GCF_054177405.1 Leptonychotes weddellii | reverse complement strand
GCCTTCGGGAAATGTTTAATGTCAAATCATAAAGGAGAACATGAAATTTTAATGTGGTGAAACTTAAAAAAAAAGTAGAAACAAAACATTTTGTGATTCAGTAGAATACCTTGTTTAATGGCTCTACGGACTGTCTGGGGGAGGGGAACGGTTTCCGGAGCCAGTTAGAAATGACTGCCCGCCCGTGGCCACACAGAGCACGGGGCCGATGACATAGCGCAGAGAGCGGAGATGCACAGGGGCTGCATCGGCTAATGGAACGAATGTTTCCGAGAGCCAGATGTAAGCGACAGATGTATTAGCAT
>NW_027745732.1:0-305 GCF_054177405.1 Leptonychotes weddellii | reverse complement strand
AGATTGGAAGTGTTCTCATACATGCTTCTCACAAAACTCCTGTCATATTTAAAGGTACTCCTACCCATTCAATAGATTTAATCAACAATGTACTCCTTAAACCAAGAAGAACATTCATAGGAAGATTAGTAACTAATTAAGTACCCACCAGGTCTTTATAACCCTCGTTTCCCATAAAACTAAGTTCAGAGTACAGGAGGCAAACTTTTGAAAAGAATAGGAGCTGTTGACATTGGAAGCAAGCTTTTCAGATAATTTCACTATCTTTAGTTCCCATGCATTCCAAAAAGTTTCACTTTTAAAAA
>NW_027745731.1:0-305 GCF_054177405.1 Leptonychotes weddellii | reverse complement strand
AAAAAAGAAAGAAAGAAAGAGAAGAGAAGGCAAGTGAGGGCTACCATGAGGGGCAGCAGTATACTATTTCACATAAAGTGGCAAGGTGATGTTTGAACAGACCACCGAAGAGGCAAGGGAAGGAGCCATGTGAACATCTGGGGTAAGAGTGTTGCAGGCAGAGGGACAGGAAGTGCAAAGGCCCTGAGGCAGGAGTGTGCTTCTCTGGCTGTGTCCAGAGCACAGGGAGCAAGGGAGAGAATAATGGGAGGCAAGTCAGAGGAGGGAAGGGGACAGATCATGTAAGGCTATTATAAGGGTCTGGC
>NW_027745730.1:0-305 GCF_054177405.1 Leptonychotes weddellii | reverse complement strand
ACAGAAAGTATACATATTATTAAACTTCTGTTTTTCTTCTGTTAATCTGTCTTTTATCACAGGAGGGTCTCAGGCAAGAAACTAGAAGGGGGAAGGAAAAAAAAAATTTTTTCCTCCTCTACAGAAGGAATAGTCATTTTGTAGTTCAATATTATCATAAAATGATTTACAAAAATGTTTAGAGATAAAACCTGTCCATAGAGAAGAAATTAAATCAGGTACACTTGGACTAAAAGCTCATTTTATTTTACATAGATCATAAAAGTTACTTTAGACTTAATATAACTAAAATATTGAGACTAATT
>NW_027745729.1:0-305 GCF_054177405.1 Leptonychotes weddellii | reverse complement strand
GATTCTGTTGATTTGAAATGTCCAGAGTCAGCAAACCCGTAGAGACTGAAAGTAAGTTAGTGGTTGCCAGGTTGCTGTGGGAGAATGGGGAAATGGGAAGTGACTGCTTAATTGGTACGGGGTTTCCTTTTGGGGTGATGACAATGTTCTGGGTAGCTGGCTAGGTAGTGGTGATGGTCACTCATAGTGATGCTCAGCATGGTGAATGTGCTAGATGTCAATAATGATTGATTATGTACATTTTACCCTGAAAATAATAACAAAAAAGCTATATTGGTTTCTCCAAAGGGAAATAAGTTTGACTC
>NW_027745728.1:0-305 GCF_054177405.1 Leptonychotes weddellii | reverse complement strand
TTACTTAAGCCCTCATTCCTTTTTTAAATCTAGTAAAATAAAGAGGTTAAATTAAATTGTACCAAAGATTGTCTTCAGCATAACCTTCCAAGAAAATTAACTCTCCCAAAATCAGAGTAAATGATCTAAACTATAATCTTTCCACATGTATCTTGCCAGGTAGTCAAAAGCAGCCTTGGTTCTTATTAAACAATCAATCCTTCCTCAAACATGGATGTCAATGAAGAGTCTTCAGTGGTAACAAGTAAATCATAGCACTGGTAAACCAAAGGAAGGAATATTCTTTTCATTTCATTTAAATGTAT
>NW_027745727.1:0-305 GCF_054177405.1 Leptonychotes weddellii | reverse complement strand
CATTGGTCTATATGGGTTTTTTTTTTTTTTTTTTTTTTTTGCCATTACCATGCTGTCTTGGTTATAACAGCTTTGTAATATATCTTGAAATTAGGCAACATGATGACGCCAGGTTTGTTTTTCTTTTTCAACATGTACTTGGTGATTCGGGGTCTTTTCTGATTCCATAAAATTTTTAGAATTATTTGTTCCAGCACTTTGAAAAATGTCATTGGAACTTTGATTGGGATGGCATTGAAGGTATAGATTGCTCTGGGTAGCATAGACATTTGAACAATGTTTATTCTTCTGATCCATGAGCATGG
>NW_027745726.1:0-305 GCF_054177405.1 Leptonychotes weddellii | reverse complement strand
CAGAGCTAATCATCCCCCCAAGTCGACCAGTTAATCAAATCATGACAAAGATGGGCTATGAGCCAGGACAGGGCTTAGGCAGACAATGTCAAGGAATAAAGGAGCCTATCATTGCCCAAGGACAAACTCATAGGGCTGGACTGGGTTACCCTTTTTTCTAGGGGCCATTGAGGAAAAGAGGCCTGCCCCTATTAAAATAACATGGAAAACTTCTTCCCCGGTTTGGACTCCTCAATGGCCCCTTCCAATAGAAAAATTGCAGGCCTTAGAACAAATTATTCAAAAGCAATTGCAGGCAGGACATA
>NW_027745725.1:0-305 GCF_054177405.1 Leptonychotes weddellii | reverse complement strand
CGCCCCAAAGCAGTAGGACCTTCTTGCCTGGTGTTTTTATTCTAGCAGATGATTTAAGGTCAAACAGCCAACTCAAGGTCAAGTATCTGAATAACTAACAGGAGTTGCTCTAACTAAGATCATCTATGGAGGTCTGTATTTGTACTATAAGATATCTGGGCTGGAAAGTACTAATTGGACGGAAGAGAATGGCTCCGTCTCTCCATTCCACCAACTAAATATTCAGTGAGCGATCATTCTATCGGGTACTCCGTGAAATGGCATCTCAGAACATTTTATGGTACAACGCCAGTAAATTGGATTTC
>NW_027745724.1:0-305 GCF_054177405.1 Leptonychotes weddellii | reverse complement strand
TTCCTTTTTAAAATTTTATTTCATTGTCTTCTTTCCTTTGGCGGGGAGCAGAAAGGCTTGCAAAGAAAGGACCGATTCACGGAGGCGCCGCGGGCTCGTCCGGCCGGCCGTGGGCCCTCGTGAACACCCCCCGAAATTACAGCCGTGTCTAGTTTCAACTCGCTAAATGGCGAGTACAAGTTTTCGGCGAGGGGTCTAGTGGATGAGTGGCAGCCTGCGGGTGTTAGAAGCCGCCAGGCAGGCTGACGCTTGGGGGCGGGGAGCGAGCTGAGCAGAGGAACCTGCACACGCATGCACACTAGAAC
>NW_027745723.1:0-4542 GCF_054177405.1 Leptonychotes weddellii | reverse complement strand
TTCCAAAGGAATGTTCATGACCCTTTGTCACCCACAGATTTCAAAAGTCCAAAGTAACCTGTACTCACTAGTTCAAAGTCACTTGGGGAAATGTTTAAAACTGAGAGAGACTGAAGAGTCCACCAAAGGACAGAATCTGTTATTTGGTGGAAATTTTCAGACGAGCCTCATTTTTATCCTCAATACTACTCAAAGTCCTGCATTGTTTTTATCTCTTTATTATTATCTTAAATCACATATATCATAATATTATGCAGAAAAAAACCTTAAATGAATAAGCTAAATAATAATTATATGAGAACTTCATAATAATTTTTTAATAATGGAAGAAATTTTTAAAATTTTTCTATGAATTTTTGGAGAATTTTTAAATTAATTATTCTTTGTAATTTAATGAAATATAAGGATTTTTTAAAATATTTTTATTTATTAGAGAGAGAGAGAGAACACGAGTGGAGGGAGAGGCAGAGGGAGAGGGAGAAGCAGACTCCTTACTGAATGTGGAGCCCAACCTGGGGCTTGATCCCAGAACCCTGAGATCATGACCTGCCAAGATCAAGAGTCAGATGCTTAACTGACTGAGCCACCCAGGCACCCAAAAGATAGGGATTTTTTAAAATTCTCTTGAATGACAAAAATCAGTGAAGTTTCTAGACATAAGGTGATTTATTCTTAGAATACATATGGATAGAGTAAATCTGATTCATCTCATTATTTACAACAGATCACTTTTCTGAATCTGAAAGATCATAAAAGGATAATTTTTTTTCAGCTTGTTTTTACTGTTTCAAAACAGTAAATTATGTCTGTCAGCAGGTGGTATACATACTAATTAAAAAAAAACCAAAAACCTAAAATAACTAAAGTTTTCATTAATTAGTTTTCCTTAATTTTAATATGAATCATAATTACCTAAAGGAAATAAAAGGGAAAATTAAATAATATGGAAATAACAATTATGGAAAAAAAGTAGAATGTGATGCCATAAGACAATTTGTAGAAAAAATACCATAAAAATTAAAGGAGGAAGAAGGTGTTTGGAGTTGGGGGAACCAGGAAAATTTCTTTGGAAGAACTGACTCTTAAACTAGTTCTTAGAGAGACTCAACATAATGGAAAACCGAGCAAAAGATATGAACAGCCTTTCTGAATAAGAGGAAATACAAATAATGATGAACTTATGAAATAAGAATAATATCACTAATCAGTTAAATGAATTAAAGCTAAATACCATTTTTCCCTCTTTGAGATTGGCAATACGAACTTTTAACAAGGTTTTTGAGGTTGTAGGGTAATGAGAAGGCTCAAACTATGCAGGGGTATAAATGTATAACTGGGAGTTGCTTTAGAGAACAATTCTTACATATTCTACAGTCTATAAATAATAAATATAAGGCTCATCCTCTCCGCTTTTGGAAATACATTGTAGACCATTATGCAAGAATGTCAATTGCGGTATTGCACTACGATTGGAAGAACTTTAAATATCCATCAGGTTAAGAATGACTAAACAAAAATGGTTTATTCATTGTGCAGACTATAATGCTGCCATTTTGTGTAATGGTTAATGACTTGGTCTCTGAAGACAGAACTATCTGGATTTAAATCATTTGTTCCCTGTGTTGACCTTGAGAAAAGAACTTACTTTTCTTCCCCTCTTCTGTAAAATGGAGTAACAACATTACCAATTTCATTTGTTTGGCATGATGATTAAGTGAGATAATCCATGTACCACGCTTAATGCCCAGTGCACAGTAAGCACTCAGATACGTGTGTCTAATATTTTTAATTTTATTAACTTTAATCTCAGTGTTACTCTCACGGTAAGATTTCTAAAGTATATTGTTGAACAGAAAAAAAGGACATTTTAAACTGACGCATACTGAGCACTTCATTAAGGAGAGCATACTCACAAAAGCTAATTGTGCATATTTTTAATAGGCACATTTACATGCATTTATAAATGCACTGAATATATTAGGAAGAAATACACACCAAACTGGAAACAGTGATCATCTCTGAAGATGAAATTGATTTCGTTACTATTCATTGAAGCTTTAACTGTTCTCGAAATGTTTTAATTTTCTATAAGGAGAATGTATTATTTATGCACTTAAAA
This sequence comes from Leptonychotes weddellii, assembly GCF_054177405.1. Taxonomy (NCBI): domain Eukaryota; kingdom Metazoa; phylum Chordata; class Mammalia; order Carnivora; family Phocidae; genus Leptonychotes; species Leptonychotes weddellii. The sequence goes on along the minus strand of NW_027745723.1, from coordinate 2,423 downwards.
GAATTTACACATTAAATAGTAAGTGTCTCAGTGAAACCTGTTAAAACTAATGGGGGTGGGCTGCACATGGCTAGTAATGTATTCAGGTAATGAGAAATCCTGGCCTCCTTCAGATATCAAGCAGTTTTAAGCGGTACAGTTCTTTTGGTTGACATGATAATTATTAAGTTAAATAATGAGAGGTTATTTCTCAGCCCAGAAAAGATATTAGTGTTTCAAAGCTTTCATTGTAAATTATCTGCAAAAGCATGTCACCTATCTCCACTCCAGTTCATTATTCCAGTTACAAGAGAGCATTCCTCTCTCTTTATTTACTCTTCAGTGATCTAATGCCAGTAACACCAGTCTACAGAAACGACAGTCAAATATAACAAAAAGCACATTAAAGAGTCAAACATCACCATGTAATAGATATAAAAACACCTTATTAACATCTTTATAACACTCTCAACTGAAATAAATAGACCACTCTCAATTTTAACATCTGGTTCCCAACAATTCTTATTTGGGTGATAACTTTTTTTAAAAACAAATGCTGGGCATCTTAATCAACTTTTCACCAAGTAACAGCTGTTCTTTTAGAACAAAGTGTATGCATGTTGGAAGTGTTACTGATGCTCACTTCTGTTTAGTTGTGTGTGAAAAAGCTTTACATTGGGTGCAATTCAGAAAGACAAATGGCTTCAGATGTTTTGAATGGATGCCATAGCACTAGTTTGAATGCAGTTCCTTGTGATCGTTAGAATATTTTCAGCCACAATTTTTACATTCAAATTTTATATTCAAATAATGGAGAAAGAATACACGCCTCTTCAGGACAACAGTATTTGTTTTCATATGCTCTTGGGCATCATTAGGTCATTCATTATATCAATCATTTGTCTTCATAAAGTGTTTGGCTAGGAACAATTACTTACTACATCAAAGCATAGCCCATATTCATGAAAGAAATAGATATGGTACTTATCTTCTTGAATGCATTTCCACTAGATTCCCTTAGGATCATCCTATTTCAACTTAAGCTATTAAATTTTTTACTGAATTCAAATCACCTCATTGTGCTGGAACATGTGGAGACAAATACCACAGATGTTTGCCTGAAGGTTCAGGCATATTTAAAGGCAACTTAATTATAAGAAACTATGAAGTTCTCCCAATTAATTTGGAGCTGAATATTCTACATCTGCTTAGTCTTTAAAAAAAAACTTAAAGAAATATTTACTTTTCACATGATTATGGATTTGGTCATAGGTTAAAATTAATGTAAGTTGCATTATTAAACTGAATTTAAAAAAATATATTTGTTTTGATAGTGTTTATTATAACATTAAAAATACAAGTCTCTGCTAATATAGTCTATTTTGTCATCTATTTATTTCATGTTGCATTTGCATGTACTCCTAAAACTTCTTAGAAAAGAGCACTCAGAAACTTCATAGGACGTCGTAAAAATAACACCAAGTCTGAGCAATGAAGTTCTCTCTCATGAGACACATTTTACCCTCTTGGGTTAGATACTTTAGTGAATGACACAAACTCTGTGTCTGCATTACTTTTGCATATTATCACTTGAAATTATTTGACTTTTTGATCAATTGTTTTTCTCATATTTTTATGCACCATTGATATTGCAATATTCATCGACTTTTCAAATTATCCAGCCCACACTTGAGTCTTAGCAGATGGACTTTGTCTTCTATTTCCCACAGTAATATTAATTCCTGCCTTTTAAATTTGCCGATTTTAATTTGTATCAGTTCTTAGCTTTTTCCTTCCCATCTCATCGATGAGATGACACAGGAAAATCTTTTCTCCCATGGTCATAAATAATCTCCTTACACTGCCACTAGGATTTCATTGCATTACTTAGATTTTCCTTTCTTAGATCTTTTAGTTTTACTTCTCTTCCCTGAACACATGGACAGGTTTAAAACAAAAGTAAAATCCTTCTTAGGACCAGAGGCAGGTTTATTAAGCCAGGAGTAGGCAAAGCACAGTCAATGGGCCAAATCCTGGTTGCCACCTGTTTTCGTAAATGAGTTTTTATTGGAAAACAGCCACGCTCGCCTGTTTACATATTGCTTCTTGAGGCTAAGCACTACAAAGGCGGAATTGAGTGTTAGGACACAGATAGCATGTACCACAAACCTAAAATATCTCCTATCTTGCCTTTTGCAGAGAATGTTTATGAGCCTTTTTTCCCTTGTCCAAACTACAGAACTCTAAGTTTCAAGACACCTCATTTGCATTATTCCTTTCCCACTCTGAGTTTCTGGTTTTACTTTCCTGAAGACCCTCACCCCACTCTCCAAGTTGAATATGCTCTAGATCCCACCAAATATGGATCCACCTGAGTTCCCACCATATAATTCTCTCTAGCTTTTATCCTTTACTATCGTATTCTTTCCTTGAACAGCTAGGCT
>NW_027745722.1:0-305 GCF_054177405.1 Leptonychotes weddellii | reverse complement strand
CTCCTCACCATTCCTTCAGAGCTGATCTCACACTCTGGCTCAACCCCATTTGATCTGGCTCTAACTGTAAAGATAGCTCCCCAGAGAAGTAGCAGCAAGAGGGAACGGTGTTCCTTCTCAAGACTTTTGGCCTCCCTGTCTTGGTTGAACAATGGACTGAGGACCGTCTAAAACCAGCTCTCGGCTCTAATGCCCTGTCTGGCCTATAGAGGATGGATCTAGCTTGGTGAGAAGGGCTTCTTCCCCTCACACAAGCTCTCGCTTGACAGCCACAGGGGACTCTGTGCAGTACCTCCAACTTGCCG
>NW_027745721.1:0-305 GCF_054177405.1 Leptonychotes weddellii | reverse complement strand
GAGGAATTCTTAATCTCGGGAAACACACTGAGGGTTGCTGGAGTGGTGGGGGGTGGGAGGGATGGGGTGGCTGGGTGATAGACATTGGGGAGGGTATGTGCTATGGTGAACACTGTGAATTGTCTAAGACTGATGAGTCACAGACCTGTACCTCTGAAACAAATAATACATTATATGTTAAAAAAAAAAAAAAAAGAGAAGATTGTAGGAAGGGAAAAATGAAGAGGGGGAAATCGGAAGGGGAGATGAACCATGAGAGATTATGGACTCTGAGAAACAAACTGAGGGTTCTAGAGGGGAGGGGG
>NW_027745720.1:0-305 GCF_054177405.1 Leptonychotes weddellii | reverse complement strand
GGGTGGGGACATTGCGGGGGGGCTGGGACGTGGCTCCATGGCCGTGGAGGCCCCATGTGGAGGTGTGGTCTATGCACCTGCTAGGGGCCGGTCCCTCTTGCATCCCCCCTTCCTCAGCCACGGTGCCCCCTCCTCGCTGGGCTTCCTGGGATGGCCTCCAGGTAAACCACCCCCACCCGAGCCCTTGCCTCACGTCTCTTGCGGGGGAACCCCACCTGGAGAACGTGACTTTACCCCCAGCACGTGCAGGAGAGCGGGGCCCTCGATGCCCAGGCCACTTCCTCTCCTCCCAGTCCCAGCAGGTC
>NW_027745719.1:0-305 GCF_054177405.1 Leptonychotes weddellii | reverse complement strand
CCCACAGAGGGGCTGCTCCTTCTCCCTGAGTCCTGGAATGAACATGCTCAGAGTGCCAGCCAGCCTGCATCTAATATAAAATATAAGCCAGAAGGAAACCTCTGCTGGGGCTGCTTGTTACAGCAGCATGATCTAGAGAGAAAGCTGGCTGATACACAGTGCCGGTCACAAAGCAGGGGTTAGTAAACCTCTGAGCCATCGATGAACACATTGTAGGCCTTCTCCCAGATCACCCAGTGCTTTTGGCTTGTTTGGTTGTGACATTTGATCACTAGAATAAATTCAGGGTGGCATTTTGTGGCATA
>NW_027745718.1:0-305 GCF_054177405.1 Leptonychotes weddellii | reverse complement strand
GGCAGCTCCTGGATGTCGGGCTGCTTTTCTCTTTACCAGTATCGTCTAATACCCAGTCTGTGTTCAGTTCCCCCAAAATGTCTCAAAATGTGTTTTTACAGTTGGTGTTGTCTGAATCAAAGGCCCACAAGCTGCAGTGGGCTGTTAACGTCTCTCAACCAGTCTCTTTGCCGGTAGTCCTCCCTCTCTGTCCCCCAGAGTGGGCTTGGCTGTTTATAGCTTCACGATGTCCTTTTAACTTGTCCCTCAGTTTCTCCTCTTCCTTCTCTTCTATAAATTGCTAATTACGTGAAAGGATTTGTCAG
>NW_027745717.1:0-305 GCF_054177405.1 Leptonychotes weddellii | reverse complement strand
GGATACTAACAAGGTCAGTTGTCCAGAGACCCCCTGGAGAACTGGTAACAAAGGGAAAGTAAGGCTTGGAGCAAAGGGCGTGTTTTATGAGGGCAAGGAAAAGGAATTCTCCCCCAGATGAAGAGGACCATTTTCATTCCACGTTGCTAGAGTCTCTGAATGTCTATTTTATTTTGAGATCCCGAGTGATGCCAGTGGCGTACTAGGCTAGCGCTTAGAACATGCACGGCTCTTCTGATTACAGAAGAAATGCGTGTGGGGCGCCTGGGTGGCTCAGTTGGTTAAGCGACTGCCTTCGGCTCAGG
>NW_027745716.1:0-305 GCF_054177405.1 Leptonychotes weddellii | reverse complement strand
GCACTGAATCTACGAATAAAACTGACCCTCTAGGACACGGGTCCGCCAACGATTTCTGTGCAGGGCCAGACAGTACATACTTTGGCTTTGCAGGCCAGGTGGTTCTGTGACGACTCTCAATAAGCCGCCACAGATGGGACAGAAAGGAGTGGGTGTCGCTGTGCTCCCAGCTCTGAAATTGGAATTTGGTATGATTTTCACGTGTCATGAAATAGCCTTCATCTTTTGATTTCTCCATTATTGAACAGCGTTAAGTGCACTCTCGGCCCGTGGGCTACGCAGAAACAGACGACAGCTGAGCTCTG
>NW_027745715.1:0-305 GCF_054177405.1 Leptonychotes weddellii | reverse complement strand
GGTCAAGATGTAGAAGACCAAGACAAAAGCAAAGAGAATTATCTCCAGTCGAGGGTGATCAGAAAAGCCCAGCAAGATGAATGCTTGTTGGTAGCTGTTATTGTCGTTTCCCATAGTCTTCACCAGCTGTCATGGAAACACACAAGCAAGTATTGGATAAGACAGCAAATGAAGATGCTACCCAGCACTCTCCAATTTCTTTGTGTGGGTCTATGAAGTTAGGAGAGTCATCTGCTCTTCCACACTTTCCTAGCATACACTTATTGATACCTATATTATGCAAAGCAGTGTGTCTGATTCTCCTG
>NW_027745714.1:0-305 GCF_054177405.1 Leptonychotes weddellii | reverse complement strand
GCCGAAGGCAGTCGCTTAACCAACTGAGCCACCCAGGCGCCCCCATGGTCTTTTGTTATAGCAGCCTGAACAGACTAAGACACTTCTATATAGAAATGATAGTATTGGGCGCCTGGGTGGCTCAGTTGGTTAAGCGACTGCCTTCGGCTCAGGTCATGATCCTGGAGTCCCGGGATCGAGTCCCGCATCGGGCTCCCTGCTCAGCAGGGAGTCTGCTTCTCCCTCTGACCCTCCTCCCTCTCATGCTCTCTGTCTCTCATTCTCTCTCTTGAAAATAAATAAAATCTTAAAAAAAAAAAAAAATT
>NW_027745713.1:0-305 GCF_054177405.1 Leptonychotes weddellii | reverse complement strand
AATAAATATTTGACCATCAATTTCAGGCTCAGATAGTCTGGCCATGGATTCAGAACTAGCCTGAATGTATTGGACCCTATTCAACATCTTTGGGAACAGCTGTTGTTATGAGCGCAAACCCATTTGGACATAGATGGTGATTATTTACAATGTAAAGGTGCATTTTGGACAAAGCATCTTTAGTATATCAGAAAATAAATTAGCTATTCAATAAATGAATGAGTAAGCTAAGAAAAATCATTCCGTAATAGCAAATTGATGTTCTTAACTCACAGTAGAATAGTCTATCATTACCATACAAAATA
>NW_027745712.1:0-4542 GCF_054177405.1 Leptonychotes weddellii | reverse complement strand
ACTGAGGGTTCTAGAGGGGAGGGGGGTGGGAGGATGGGTTGGCCTGGTGGTGGGTGTTGAGGAGGGCACGTTCTGCATGGAGCACTGGGTGTTGTTCACGAACAATGAATCATGGAACACTTCATCTAGAACTAATGATGTAATGTATGGGGATTAACATAAGAATAAAAAAAAAAAAAAATAGTCATCATATTCACCACCACGCACAACAGTAAAAATAAAAGCCAGTTTCACTGAAGAACGTCCTCGATGAAGTAGTGGTAAGTATTTAATTTATTAAATCCTGACCCTTGAGTACATGTCTTTTTAACATTCTGTGTGACAAATGAGAAGTATACATGAAGCACCTCTGCCGTGCACTGAATTACAATGGCTGTTACAACGGTTGTCTCAAGGGAAAGCACTTGTGTAACTGTTTAAGTTGTAAGCTAAACGAGATTATTTTTTCATAGATCACCATTCTTACTTGAAAGATAAACTGAAAGACAAATGATGGCTGTTCAGATTTGGATATTTAGCATACAAAATGAATGAGCCTGTCACTTCAAATAACCCAATTAACAATATTTGTTTCTATGACAAAATTAGAGCTTTCAAGTAAAATTAGAATTTTTGAAAAACCTTTATCTGGCCACCATGAGTTTTACAGCTCCCCAATACTTAAAGAATTACCTGATAGGACACAATAATACAGTATTAATAAATGGATCGTTTGGGCTCCTGAGTGGCTCAGTCGGTTAAGCGTCTGCCTTCGGATCAGGTCATGATCCCAGCATCCTGGGATCTAGCCCCTTCGTCGGGCTCCCTGCTTGATGGGCAGCCTGCTTCTCCCTCTCCAGCTTGTGCTCTCTTGCACTCTCTCTCTCTCAAATAAATAAAATAAAATCTTAAAAAAATAATAAATGGATTGTTTATATTATATAATGAAACATGTAAACATTTGGAAGACCAGCATAAAGCAATGAACTGATAATTTCTAAATGACAATGCATGATGTTATAAAATCCAACTCAAAGTCCAAGATAGACCGAAGATTTGAATATAATAGACTATGAAAGGTTCACTGATATAGTCTCAGATTCCATACTGCAACTAATCTCTAAGAAGCCACCACTTGTCAAAATTGTGGTGTAGTACCAAAGAAGAAAGTCCATTACTTGTTTGAATTAATTATTAAAATATCCTTCCTTTCTCCAACTACGTGTCTATGTGAGGCTGGATTTTCCTCATATAGTTCAGCCAAAACAACATATTGCAACAGATTGAATGCTAAAGTAGATATGAAAATCTAGCAGTCTTCTATTAAGCCAGACATTAAAATGATTTACAAAAATGTAAAACAATGCCACTCATCTCACTAATTTCTTACTTCAGAAAAGTTATTTTTATTAAAATGTTATTTATGTTAACAAGTTTGTGGGGCGCCTGGGTGGCTCAGTCATTAAGCATCTGCCTTCAGCTCAGGTCATGATCCCAGGGTCCTGGGATCGAGCCCCACATCGGGCTCCCAGCTTGCCAGGAAGCCTGTTTCTCCCTCTCCCACCCCCCCTACTTGTGTTCCTGCTCTCGCTGTCTCTCTCCGTCAAATAAATAAAATCTTTACAAAAAAAAAAAAAAGTTGTGAGTTTGTAATTTTTAATGAATTAATAAGTTTCTTTTTAATTTCTCAGTTTTAATTTCTAGCTTGGTAAATCTTGACAAATATAACCTACATTAACAAAAGCTGTTTGGGATCCTCAATATTTTTAACAGCCTAAGAGGCTCCAGAGGCCAAAAAAAGTTTGAAAAATACTACACTATATTATGCTATAGTGGAACACTCAGAAGTTGAAGATGATCAAAGTAAAAAGATTTACAATCTACTAGGCACACTGAAAACATACAAATTTGTGAGGAAAAGTCCCACTCCTTTCCTCAGGTCAAACCTGGAATTAGGTGGTAGACAGCTGTGGTTTATTTTGGAGGAAAGAGACAATTAAGAGGACAATTCAACACCAGGACAAACCGACAGATATCTAGACAACCTTCAACTCTCCACAGCCCCCAGTTACTACTACCATTTCCAGTCTCTGTCTGAGATTACAAAGAAACAAAAATCAGTAGAGAGGAAGGAGGAAGGTTATAGAGCAGATGAGGCAAGCCTCAGGCACTGAAGACAAAGGACTGTTTTGGGGTGGAAGTAGGTAGAAGGATGGTAGATTAAATTGTGATTTATAAATAACACATCCCACATACATATTTTGTTCATGACAGATGGAATATACCACCCATAGTTTAAATGTTCATTTTTTGTTTAATATCAAAATTTAAAAGATAAACATAATCTCTCTCTCTCTCTCTATGACCAAGTCTCTTGCTCTTTTTTGTGCCTTATGGTTGAAAGCCTTATCAGGGTCCAGGACTGGCTGGACTACATCACAGAAAGATTAGAAGTTCCTCTCTGTTTCCATGGTCCTCTGTTCATACCTTCCCATAGCACTTAGTGTGCTAATATTTTCCATCTCCCCCACTGTACTGTAAGCTCCTCGAGAACAGAGTTTACATCTTACGCATCTTTATTCCCTAGAACATAGCACAGTACCATTATAGACATGTTCAATAACTGGTTCCCAAATGATTGATTTCCCAAGGGTCATATATACTTTATTAAATATATTTCCTCAAGAAACAAAACACAAGTTGTACTGTCTTCAAAATAGTAGTTGGAACATATTGTCAAATTTCCATTATTATCTTATTTAGCCACTCTGAAAATGTTTACCACTTCCTTCTAAAACTTCCTCTTGGCTTCTAAAGGGGCAGTATCTTCCTTGTCTTCTTTCTACTTCTCTGGTCAGCCCTTCGCAGTCTTTCTCTGATCCCTTTAGGTTAACTTCCCCAAATTCTACCCTCAGTCCTATACTTGACTCGCTCTATAACTCTTTTGGGCTATCATATCTAAGTCAGAATTTCTCAACCACAGCATAATTGACATTTTGGACCAGGTAATAATTTGTTGTAAGGGGATACCTTGTGCATTGCAGGATGTTTAGCAACATCCCTCTACTCTACCCACTAGATCCCTCAACTGTGACAATCAAAAATCTCTATTCATTGCCAAATGTCTCCTGAGGGAAAAATCACTCCAGGTTGATAATCAGTGATCTAAACCAAGAACTTCAAATATCATATACACACGCACACAATGCTAACTCCCAAATCTGTATTGTTAACCCAAACCTCTCTCCTGAACACAATATATTCCAATCACCTGTTGACTAACCCTCTTTGGACATCAAATTCAATAAACCTTAACTCATTACTGTTTTCCTTAAATTTATGCCTTTTTCCTCTCTGCTCTATCTTGATGAATGACACAACTATCTAAATAATCACTCAACCCAGAAATCCAGGAGACCTTTTTCTCATTCATATTCAATGAATTACCAAACCCTATTCTTTCAATCTCTTTAGTACCTTTCAATTAGGTCCCTTCCCCTCCATTTCTACTGCCACAGACTTAAATCAAGCCTTATCCCATCTCACCTGAATCACTATAATAGCATCCTAACTGGCCCTACCCCCCATCTGGCCCTATTATCTTTCCTCCACAATGCTACCCCTATGATCTTCCTAAGACACAGAACTGATAGTGTCACTCCCCTCCCTAAAATCCATGGTTTCTCATAGCCTGTGAGTTACACTTCAGTTCCTCAAACAAACACAAGAAGGCATTTATGATAATACCATCACCTATCTTTCTGGGCCCAACCTTACTCCTGCAACTCCCCCACAGAGACTCTTCACTTCTGCCATACCAAACAATTTGCATTCTGCAGGCTTTTAACACATGATATTCCTTCTGCCTGGAATGTCCTCCTCACTTTCAATCCCCAACCCCCTCTTACAACAAACTCCTGGCTCATCCATTTTTTAAAATTTAGCTCAAAAATCATTCCTCCAAGAAGACCTCTCTAAATTCCCTGTTTGATTTAGAGTTCTCGTCTCAGTTCACAAAGAAGCATGCTTACACTTCTATTATAGCATTTAGTTATGCTTATTATGCTTATGATCATTGGCTAGTGTATCTACTATAAGCTCCAAGAGAATGGGCATCAAACCTTATTTGATCTGACAGCCAACAAATCAAATATTTCTCATGCTTACTAACTATAGAATATGCCCATTAATATTTGCTAAGTAAATGGTCTCCCTTAACATTTCACTTTTAATACAAAAGCAAATTTTAAAACTAGGTTTAAACAGCTTAACAATAAAATAAGTATAATATATTTTAAAAGCAACCACTTTTAAGTCAGTGCTAGTTAAGTTGCAAGTAACAGAATTTTAAAAGGTGCTTTACTGGGCGCCTGGGTGGCTCAGTCGTTAAGCGTCTGCCTTCGGCTCAGGTCATGATCCCAGAGTCCTGGGATCGAGTCCCACATCGGGCTCCCTGCTCGGCAGGAGGCCTGCTTCTCCCTCACCCACTCCCCCTGCTTGTGTTCCTGCTCTTGCTATCTCTCTCTCTGTCAAATAAATAAATAAAATCTTTAAAAAAAAAAA
>NW_027745711.1:0-305 GCF_054177405.1 Leptonychotes weddellii | reverse complement strand
TCCTTACCTAGCACATTTCCTGGAGGTACCTCCTCCAGGCCTTCCAGCTCCCTGCCCATCAGAAGATACAGGTTTTCTAGGGTGCAGCACGCCATGTGGGGGACCAGGGGAAGGTCATCGAGTGGAGCGGAGAAGCCTAATGGCACCTGGGCGAAGAAAAACGGTGGAAGAGAAGTTAGGAGGCATTGACTACAGACATCACTTAGAACCTATACAGTTATTCCTATTCAGAGGTGAGATGATACAGTCACACTTCATGTAAACCTGAAATATGGAAACTTGAAATGGTATGAAATAAAATATGA
>NW_027745710.1:0-305 GCF_054177405.1 Leptonychotes weddellii | reverse complement strand
AAGTTCTATACATGTTTAATAGGCATATATATAACTATTTCATTTATTTTGAATGGTTGTAAATGGCATTTTTAAAACACTGGGTGTTGAAAGCTTTGGAGGGCAGAGCAAGATGGCAGAGGAGTAGGAGACCTGGATTTCATCTGGTCCCAGGAATTCAGCTGGATAGGGATCAAACCATTCTGAACACCTACAAACTGAACAGGAGATCAAAGAAAAGATCAGCAACAATTCTCTGAACAGAAAAGCAACCACTTTCTGGAAGTTAGGACATGCAGAGAAGTGAATCCGAGGCAATATTCAGG
>NW_027745709.1:0-305 GCF_054177405.1 Leptonychotes weddellii | reverse complement strand
CCCACGCCTCAGCCTCCTCGAAGGCCAAATGCAGACTGCAACAAGGTGACTGCCTGCCAGGGGTGTTACGACAAGTAAATGAGTTCATTTACCTCAAGCGTGTAGGTCAAGTATTAGGGTACGCACGTATTGCCGAGGTCGGAGATGATGGTGTGACGAAGGTGAGGATGAAGAGTGATGGCAGTGGTGCTGGTGGTAACGGTGGTAGTAATGGTGGTGGCGATGGAGGAGTTCATGGTAATGGTGGCGACGGTAATGGTGGTAATGATGGTGGTGGTAATGGTAATGGGGTTGGTGCTGGTGGT
>NW_027745708.1:0-305 GCF_054177405.1 Leptonychotes weddellii | reverse complement strand
GATCCCTATCCAGCTGAATTCCTGAGAGGAGACGAAATCCAGGGTTCCTACTCCTCCGCCATCCTGCTCCGCCCCCTAACATATGTCCATCTTTACCTGTAAAGCATATTTATTTTAAAGAGTACATAGTTAAATCATGCTTATTAATTCAGTCTGACAATATCTACCTTTTATTTGAGGTATTTAAGACATCTCCATTACTGCAATTATTAAGTGTTTGGGTTCAATCTGCCATCTTGTTACCTCTTTTATATTTCTTACAGCTGTTCTTTATTCCCTTTCTATTTTTTTCATGCATTCCTTTG
>NW_027745707.1:0-305 GCF_054177405.1 Leptonychotes weddellii | reverse complement strand
GAGAGAGAGCACGAGCGGGGGGAGGGGGAGAGGGAGAAGCAGGCTCCCAAGGAGCAGGGAGCCCGACGCAAGGCTCGATCCCAAGACCCTGAGATCATGACCTGAGCCGAAGGCAGACAGACGCTTAACCAGCTGAGCCACCCAGGTGCCCCTTAATTCTAATATTCTAACAGAGAAAGCTCTTACATGATTTTACCCTTCAGAATAAGATTGGGTAAGATTGTGGTTGGTCCTTTTCTTCAGCAAAAATTTGAAGATGGCCCGACTAGTTAGGCTAAGTCTTTTTCTGCTCTTGAGGCTGGGAA
>NW_027745706.1:0-305 GCF_054177405.1 Leptonychotes weddellii | reverse complement strand
TGTGCATCAAAGGACATTATCAGGGGCACCTGGGTGGCTCAGATGGTTAAGCGTCTGCCTTCGGCTCAGGTCATGATCCCAGGGTCCTGGGATCGAGCCCCGCATAGGGCTCCCTGCTCTGCGGGGAGCCTGCTTCTCTCTCTCTCTCTCTCTGTCTCTCATGAATAAATAAATAAAATCTTAAAAAAAAAAAAAAAAAAAAAAAAAGGACATTATCAACAGAGTGAAAAGGCAACCCACAGAATGGAAGAAAAAATTTGCACATTATATATATATATATGATAAGCGATTAATATTCACAATAT
>NW_027745705.1:0-305 GCF_054177405.1 Leptonychotes weddellii | reverse complement strand
TGCCCTGGTTGTTGCGGTTTTCCTGTAGTGGAGAGGTAGCATCATCAGGAAACGAGCTTACGTTTCTCCTTTTCAGCATCTGGTCATCCTTCTTAGCTTTCCTCAACTCCACATTAACTTCTATTCGGCGCCGCCTCATTTCTGTACTGTCTTTCCCCTTGTTCTTGAATCTGTTAAGGCGGGCAGCTGGTGAATTAGCATTCTCGTTGGTGGACATGGTTATGAGACAAAGGGAGAAAGCTACACGGCCGGCTCAGGCTTCCACAGAAGGCGGTCCGGGGCGCGCAGGCTGCAGGTCAGCTGCC
>NW_027745704.1:0-305 GCF_054177405.1 Leptonychotes weddellii | reverse complement strand
AAAATATCAGTGCCTGTGCCCCACTCTGAGAGATTCCAACTGGGTTGGTCTAGGGTAGAGCCTCTAGCAAGTGGAGTGGTTTTCTTGCCTTTCTTTCTTTCCTTCTTTTCTTTCTTTCTTTCTTTCTTTCTTTCTTTCTTTCTTTCTTTCTTTCTTTCTTTCACTCTTCAAGTAATTCTAATGTGCATCCAGTGTTAAGAAAAGTGCAGTTGTCCTCAAACATGGTGATGAGGTATCTGTATCACTGAAAATTTTGGTTTAAAAAAAGACTAAACAAGCTCTATTCTACCAGCTTACCTAGTGAA
>NW_027745703.1:0-305 GCF_054177405.1 Leptonychotes weddellii | reverse complement strand
CAAGTCACGGCCCCTCTCTGGGCCGAGTCCCATCTATAAATGAGAGGTTGAGTGCTCTCTCAGGTTGTGGCCGGGACATGGCCAGTGACATGGATAAGGAGGTGAGGGTCTGGCACAGAGCAGGAGAGGAAGCTTTATGTGATCCAGCAGCTTCTGACTCCCCAGGAGGACAGGGGGCCTCCAGGATGGAGATGGCCCATCGCTTCAACCAGGGAAGCCCCTTATCCCAGTCTCCTCACTTCCCGGAGGAGAAAGACCAGGAAAAGGGAAGACGGGTTAGTGTCCTGGGACTGCTACCACACAGA
>NW_027745702.1:0-305 GCF_054177405.1 Leptonychotes weddellii | reverse complement strand
GAGATCACGCACTGAAAATGTAGTTGCCCCAAAAGCCTGCACAGCCAGGCGCCGGGCGCACTGGTCCGAACGGCTGCACAGAGGGCAGGTTCTCCTGCGGGGGGCAGGGCGGCCGCTCCGACTGAGAGCTAGCTGCCCCCCCAGTGAGAGCTGCTCCCCTCAGCGAGCGGGCAGGCCGGTCCCTCGTGCAGTTCTTGCCGTCTCTTTATCTAGCGCTTCTGTCCCTGTCTCCGAAATCACAAGGGAAACGCCGGGTGACTCACTGCAAAGGTAGGCGGCATTTCTGAAACCTCATAGCTCTCTGA
>NW_027745701.1:0-4542 GCF_054177405.1 Leptonychotes weddellii | reverse complement strand
AAAAAGTGCGCTATGCGAGTAGTCAAGTCGTACTCCGCCATCTTGCCAAGTAAAAAGAGCTCCACAAAACTTTTAAAGCAGAAGCAATACCTATTTTTCTAAAACTTCTAAAAAACTGAAGGGAAGGAGTGCCTTCAAATTCATTGTAGAAGGCCAGAATAACCCTAATACCTAATCCAGACAAACATACTAAAAAAACACAAAAACAAAAAGAAACAGAAACTTACAGGCCAATATCCCTAATGGATATAAATGCAAAATTCCTCAACAAAATATTAGCACACTAAATTCAACAATAGATTAAAAAGATCATTCACTATGATGAAATGGGATATATCCCAGAAATGGAAGAATAGTTCAATATCTGCAAATCAATCAACATGATATAGCATATAGCATTTTAACAAAATAAAAATAATGTGATCATCTTCATAGATGCAGAAAAAAATATTTGACAAAATGTATCCATTTATAATAAAAAACTCTTAACAAATTGCATATGTAAGGGACATTTCTCACTGTAAGTTTGTATATGACAAACCCAGAACTAACATCATATTCAATGGTGACAAGCTGAAAGCTTTGCCAGTAAGATCAGGAACAAGAGAAGGATACCCTTTCTCAGGCGCCTGGGTGGCTCAGTTGGTTAAGTGATTGCCTTTAGCTCAGGTCATGATCCGGGAGTCCCAGGATCAAGTTCCACATCAGGTTCTCTGCTCAGCGGCGAGTCCGCTTCTCCCTGTGACCCTCCCCCTCTCGTGCTCTCTCTCATTCTCTCTCTCAAATAAATAAATAAAATCTTTTAAAAAAATACAAGAATACCCATTCTTGACATTTTTATTTGACATAGTATTGAATGTCCTAACCACAGTGATTATACAAGAAAAATGCATCCAAATAGGAAAAGAAGTCAAATTGTCATGGCTGGCAAATGGCATGATACTATATATAGAAAATGTAATCTCCACAAAAAAGCTACTAGAATTAATAAATGAATTCATGAAAGTTGCAGATACAAAATCAATATACAGAAATATGTTGCATTTCTATAAGCTAATAATGACCTATCAGAAAGAAGAATTAAGGAAAAAATCCCATTTACAATTGCATTAAAAAGAATAAAATTCCTGGGAATAAATTTAATCAAGGAGGTAAAAGATGTATTCCCTGAAAACTGAAAAACATTGCTAAAATCTACATACTATCCAAAATAATCTAGAGTCATTGTAATCCCTATCAAAATTTCAAAGGAATTTTTCACAGAACTAGAAGAAATAATACCAAAATTTATTTATCATCAATGACCTCAAAGAGCCAAATATATATATAATATATTGAATATTAAATTATTTATAATAATATAATATATAAATTATATATTAGTATATATTGTCAGTATATTTTATATTATATAAACTATATAAAATCTGTATATTAAATATAAATTATATAAAATAAAAATAAATTATATATTTATAAATTATAAATTATTATATTACATCAATAAATTACATATTAAAATATATATTAATATATTAGAGAGAGAAACAAAGCTGAGTTATCATATTTCCTGATTTCAAGCTATACTACAGAGCTATATTAATTTAAATGGATAGTAATTGTTAAAAACAGATACAGAGGGACCCCTGGGTTGAGGATCTGACTTTTGATTTCAGCTCAGGGCATGATCTCAGAGTCTTGTCATTGAGCCCCACACTGGGGCTCCATGCTCAGTGGGAAATCTGCTTGCAATTATCTCTCTCTTTCTCCCTTGCCCCTCCCCCAGCTCTTTCTCTAAAATGAATAAAGTTAAACAAACAAAAAACAGATACAGAGATAATTTAATAGAACAGAAAGCCAAAAAATAAATGCAAAGTTAATATGGCCAACTAATCTACAACAAAGGATGCAAACATATAGAGTGGGAAAAAGATGGTGTGTTCAATAAATGGTATTGGGAAAAACTGACAGTTACCTGCAAAGGAATGAAATTGGACCACTTTCTTACACCATATATCAAAATAAACTCAAATTGTTTAAAGACTTAAATATAAGATGGAAAACTATAAAACTTATAGAAAACATGCGATAAACATTTTGCTATTATTCTTAATGATATTTTTGAATACATCTCCTCAAGCTAGGAAAACAAAACAAACAAATAAAAATAAGATCACATAAATTGAAAAGGTTTTGCACAGCAAAAGGAAACAATCAATACAACAAAAGGTCAACCTACTAAATTTGAGAAGATATTCTTAAATGATACATCCAATAACAGGTCCAAATATATGAAAACCTCATTCTAATCAATATATGGGAAAAATATGAATTAAAAAACGTGCAGAGAACCTAGATAAACATTTTCCAAAGAAGACATACAGAGTGCCCAAAGGCACATGAAAAGATGCTAAATCTCACTATCCTTTAGGGAAATGCAAATCAAAACCATAATGACATACTCCCTCACACCTGTCAGAATAGCTAGTATCAAAAAGACTAGTGTCGGTGAGGATGTGGAGTAAAGGAAATCCTTCTGCACTGTAGGTGGGAATGTAAATTATGCATCTTCTATGGAAAATAATATGGATGTTCCTCAAAACAAATATAGAACTACCATATGATTCAGTAGTCTACTTCTAAGTATTTGGAAAACAAAAACACTAATTTGAAAAGACATATGAATTCCACATTAATTGTAGCTTTTTTTTTTTACAGTTGCCAAGATATGGAAGCAACCTAATCTGTGAATAGGTACATAGATAAAGAAAGAAGTTATATGCATACACACAGACACATACACATACACAATGGAATAACACTCAGCCATAGGAAAAAAAATAAAATCTTGCCATTTGTGAAAACATGGATGGACTTAGATGGCATTGTGTTAAAAGATAAAATGAGACAGAAACAGATAAATACCATATGATTTCACTTGCATATTGAATCTAAAAACAAACAAAACAAATGAATGAAGGACTCAGAAACAAAATCAGATACAGAGAACAAACTGATGTTTGCCAGAGGTCAGGGAATGAGTATATGCATGAGAAATTAAGGGGATTAAGAGGTACCAACTTCCAGTTATAAAATAAGACCTGAGGATGTAATATACAGCATAAGGAATATAGTCAATAATATTTTAACAACATTGTATGGGATGGTAACTAGACATTTTGGTGAACATTTTTTAATGTATTACTATGGTGTACATCTAGAATTAATACAATAGGGTATGTCAATTATCCTTCAATAAAAAAGAAATGGATTGTTTCATGAATAATAAGCACCAAACCAGATTGCAATGCCCATGGTAAGCAATCTGCTACTGAAATTGATCATGTAAGAATCAGTGAGATCGCAAGAGAGAAAGATATCTCACCCACTTCTCCAGCCAAGTTATTTCAATCCAGTACATGCATGTCTCAGAATATACATTAAAAAACTTGTCCTTAACTAAAGGAATTTGACAATACTTTTTGCTAAACATCATTTTAATTTCATCTAGTAATCGAGGGGGGGCGCTATCTGTGTTAGTTCTTTGCCTCTATCCAAAAGAAAAATAGAACTATAGAACTTTCCTTATATGTATGACAAGCAAGCAGTTAGAACTTGGAGCAATATGTGTCTAGGTTAAACATACACAGTGACAGAGACAGGAATGCTATCATTTTTGATTTTTACATTTTAAACTGATACCCCTAGATCCTTAAAAAAGAAATATTTCAATTTCAATATTGGAACAAAAGGTTATTTAGCACTTTAAAAGATTTAAACCAGGCAATTTTTTTTAAGTTTACATTTAACCTATGGTTGATCATTATGCTTATACTATTGTGATACTCTAGAAAATTTATGTTGTATACAGGATCTTACACGTATTTTCTAAAATGGGAAAATATGTAAATAGTGCTGTATTTTTTCTTAACACAAAAACTTCATTTTTAAAAGTTTCACATTATATTTCATTCATATGATGTTAGGTAATATTTGGTTGTTGCTATTAGAATTCAGAGTCCGTGCCTTCATTATAAAGTATTTAGGGGGAATTTAACATTCACTGAATTCACTAATCACTGACTCAGTAACTATTGACTGACTCAATATTCTTATCAGTTAAAAGATAGTGTTTTATAACACACGGAATGCATATAAGGCATAAAGAATGAAATTTATATAATTTGAATTCCAATTATAGGCAAAGGGAAAATCCAATTTATTTTATTTTATTTTATTATGTTATGTTAATCACCCTACATTACATCATTAGTTTTTGATGTAGTGATCCATGATTCATTGTTTGTGCATAACACCCAGTGCTCCATTCAATATGTGCCCTCTTTAATACCCATCACCAGGCTAACCCATCCTCCCACACCCGTCCTCTCTAGAACCCTCAGTTTGTTTCTCAGAGTCCACAGTCTCTCATGGTTCGTCTCCCCCTCCTATTTCCCCCCCTTCATTTTTCCTTTTCTATCTTTTTTTTTTTTAACATATAATGTGTTATTTGTTTCAGAGGTACATGTCTGTGATTCAACA
>NW_027745700.1:0-305 GCF_054177405.1 Leptonychotes weddellii | reverse complement strand
TCTGGTGGTTAAAGTTCAGTAATGCTCTTGCTGAGATCCTGTGTTAGGAAAAAAAATTACTATGCTGAGAATTTCTTTTTTTTCTTAATCAGGAGTTAAAATTAAAATATATATATATATAAGTTTATTTTACAGACACATTATTTGAAAAGTGTATAAATCTGGGGTATTCTTCCTAACGAGTTACCTAGAAAAAAAACACCAGGTTGAGAACTACCAGAATAGCTCCTATTTTTTTTTTTGACCTATAAAAACGACAATTTTATACTATATTATGTTACATACAAACAGGTGACATATACTAG
>NW_027745699.1:0-305 GCF_054177405.1 Leptonychotes weddellii | reverse complement strand
CTCCAGTGAGAGACATCCCTTTCTGAAAGGGGCTCAAGGGATGAAAAGGGCAGAATTCTAGGTAGGTCATTGTGGTCTCAAAATTCCAGATGACAGAACAAACAGGGGTGTCTGAACCAGTAGATGGCCCAAGCAGTGGAGCAGGGAAACTGGTTATGGTCAGTGAGCCCAGGAGGGGATTTTCAGCTCAGGTCACCATAAGCCCTGAGCAGGGCCGGTCGGGTGACCGCTCTCTGCCTGCACACTCTGAAAAGGACTGGGACTCACAGGCCATTTACCATTTCCTGGGAGGGGTGAAATGGCTG
>NW_027745698.1:0-305 GCF_054177405.1 Leptonychotes weddellii | reverse complement strand
TCCTTACTTTCTGAACTATTGGATGCCTTAAATTTATCTTGTATATTTCCTGCCCCAATCTCAGAATCAACAATTTCTTTCAGGAGCCCTTGTTTCTTTTATTGGAGAATGGTATTAGAAATCAAGATCTGGGGGGTGCCTGGGTGGCTCAGTTGGTTAAGTTGCTGACTCTTGATTTCAGCTCAGATCATGATCATTGGGGCATCTGCTTGAGATTCTCTTCCTCTTCCTCTGCCCATCTCCCAGCTGTGCTCTCTCTCTCCTTCTCTGTCTAAAATAAATAAATAAATCTTAAAAAAAAAAAA
>NW_027745697.1:0-305 GCF_054177405.1 Leptonychotes weddellii | reverse complement strand
ATTTTATTTATTTATTTGAGAGAGAAAGAATGAGAGACAGAGAACATGAGAGGGAGGAGGGTCAGAGGGAGAAGCAGACTCCCTGCTGAGCAGGGAGGCTGATGCGGGACTCGATCCTGGGACTCCAGGTTCACGACCTGAGCTGAAGGCAGTCGCTTAACCAGCTGAGCCACCCAGGTGCCCCGATGTTTATAGCTCCTTATTAGTAATTGCCAAAACTTGGAAGCCACCAAGATGCCCTCCAGTGGGTCCACCCAGATAATGAGATATTATTCAGCATTAAAAAGAAATGAGCTACCAAGCCA
>NW_027745696.1:0-305 GCF_054177405.1 Leptonychotes weddellii | reverse complement strand
AGGTGAATTCACAGAAGAGCAAATAGTTTAGTTTAGTGAGTGCTAGGTCTGGAGAGATAGGTTGGCATCTCAGGGTCAGCCTTGAGGGATGGGGGGCCTTGAATGCCGATCTCAGGATTTAAACTTCACCAGCAAAGAGACTGCCAGCTCCTGGATGAGTTTTGAAAGGAGAGAGGCATACTCCAAGTGTTGTGTTAGAAAGATTGAATATGAATTGGAAGAGGTTTAAACACAAGGTCCAGGTAACAAGATGTAGGAATGTAAAAGGAAAAACAATGTGCTGCAAGATACATATCAAAAAAAAA
>NW_027745695.1:0-305 GCF_054177405.1 Leptonychotes weddellii | reverse complement strand
GAGAGAGGGAACACAAGCAGGGGGAGTAGGAAAGAGAGAAGCAGGCTTCCCACCGAGCAGGGAGCCCGATGCGGGGCTCGATCCCAGGACCCTGGGATCATGACCAGAGCTGAAGGCAGTCGCTTAACCAACTGAGCCACCCAGGTGCCCCAGAGATACAAGTGTTTTTAAGAAGTTTCTAAACCTGTCTGAGGTCAACAACTAGTATACTGCTAGGGTAAGATTTGAACCCAATTCACCTGGCTCTAAAGCCCAAGATTTTCCTGCTACCCTATAATGGTTTGTTAGTGTTCATTTTCAGGGAG
>NW_027745694.1:0-305 GCF_054177405.1 Leptonychotes weddellii | reverse complement strand
TCCTTACTTTCTGAACTATTGGATGCCTTAAATTTATCTTGTATATTTCCTGCCCCAATCTCAGAATCAACAATTTCTTTCAGGAGCCCTTGTTTCTTTTATTGGAGAATGGAATTAGAAATCAAGATCTGGGGGGTGCCTGGGTGGCTCAGTTGGTTAAGTTGCTGACTCTTGATTTCAGCTCAGATCATGATCATTGGGGCATCTGCTTGAGATTCTCTTCCTCTTCCTCTGCCCATCTCCCAGCTGTGCTCTCTCTCTCCTTCTCTGTCTAAAATAAATAAATAAATCTTAAAAAAAAAAAA
>NW_027745693.1:0-305 GCF_054177405.1 Leptonychotes weddellii | reverse complement strand
TGGCCAATATACTTCAAATGTGTCTTTTTTTAAACTCTTGCTTTCTTCTTCTGGGGTTCAGTTACAGGGTCTTTTCTCCCCAGTTTGCTTTCCCTTTCCTCTGTTGTTAGTCTGGGATAAATACTATTAATGTGTCTAAGTTTATGACTACTTTCTTTGGTTGGACACAGCCTGTTAATCCCATCCATGATTTTTTTTTGTTTGTTTTAGCTATTGTACTTGTCCACTTAAGATCTCTATTTGATTGCTTTCTTAAGCTTCCATATCTCTTCTGAAATTATCCATTACTTTATTGTAACTATCTG
>NW_027745692.1:0-305 GCF_054177405.1 Leptonychotes weddellii | reverse complement strand
CTGGAAACATTGCACATGACGTAGCTGCTTTTATGTATTCCTAAAAGTTGAAGATAATTGCCAGTCTTTGCTACACTTCATTTTACACATTTCCTATTCCCAGTAAGATTTTATCTAGCAAGTCAAGCAATGGTAAATATGCATATTTTATTTTTTTAAGAGTCAAGTTGCAGTGAACTCTTTCTTTCTTTTTAATTTTAATTTTTTTATTCTTATGTTAATCCCCATACATCATTAGTTTTATTTATTTATTTATTTTTTGATTTTTTAAGATTTTATTTTATTTTATTTTATTTATTTTATTT
>NW_027745691.1:0-305 GCF_054177405.1 Leptonychotes weddellii | reverse complement strand
GATTGACCATTTGATCTTTAAAGTTGCTTCCAGCTCTTGCCTGAAGTTTTCCACCTTGTTATGTAACCACATGATTGTACTCACCATGTTTAATATCCATGTCTGAAAACTCTAATATCTGTATCTGCCATGGATTTGTTTCTCTGACTTGTTTTCTGACTCTCACTCATTTGGTCTTTTTTTTTTTTTTTTAAAGATTTTATTTATTTATTTGCGAGAGAGAATGAGAGACAGAGAGCACGAGAGGGAGGAGGGTCAGAGGGAGAGGCAGACTCCCCGCTGAGCAGGGAGCCCGATGCGGGACT
>NW_027745690.1:0-4543 GCF_054177405.1 Leptonychotes weddellii | reverse complement strand
CTATGAAGGGATAGAATATGACTCTAAAAATGAAAAATAAAAATGTTCTTTAAAAAAGGAATTGATAAGATGTTGGTTGAAAAAGAAAAAAAAAAAAGACAGTTAAAAAAAAATTAACTTTGAAAGACTACAGAATCATGGTAAAAACACCATGAATTCTATGTGCAGTATTCCCCTAGCGCTGGAGTTCTGCCGTTCTCATTGATCGGTAAACTTGGTCTTGGCTGGCTGTTCTCGCTGCTCTTCTGGGGGAGGGGCCTGTTGCCGTGGTTTCCAAATGTCTTTGCTGGAGGCGGAATTGCCCCGCCCTTGCCCCGTCCCGGCTAAGTAATCTGCTCGGGTTTGCTCTCGGGAGCTTTTGCTCCCTGCAAGCTTTCCCTACAGCTTTGGAGGCCGAGAGTGAAAATGGCGGCCTCCCAATCTCCGCCCCGGAGGAGCCAAGAACTCGGGGCCCTGCTCCTCAGTGATCCCCCAGAGAAAAGCCGTCAGTCACTCTCATCTCCCTGGTCTCTGGCTGCACTCCATGCTCACCCAGCTGTGACCGCGTGTTTCTATCTCTGGCACTCGATCCCGTGTGGAGTCTCCAAACCCAGCAGATCCCTGCGGTGCGCTCCCACGCCGCTCTGCCCAGGGGAGGAAGGGGAGTCTCCCCAGATCTGCCGCTTGTTGGGTCCCTGCTGGAGCAGCAGTGGCCCAACTGTGCCACGCGCGGATCACGGTTTATGGCAACCCCGAGCTGAGAGCCCGCTCCTCGGCTCCGTGTCTGCAGCCGGCTTCCCCGCTCCGATACCTGGGAGCTCTGCCGCACTCAGGCACCCCCAGTCTTTCTGTGACCCCGAGGGTCCTGAGACCACACTGTCCCATGAGCGTTCCACCCCCCGCTTAGCCACTGGAGTGACGTCCCTCAGTGGAGCCGACTTCTAAAAGTTCCGATTTTGTGCTCCGTGGCTCTATCACTTGCCAGAAGTGGCCGACGGAGGCCCCCTCCCCCGCCGTCTATCCTCCCGAATATCACCTCGGATTCACTTCTCCGCATATCCTACCTTCCAGAAAGTGGTCATTTTTCTGTTCGGAGAGTTGTTGCTATTCTTTTCTTCAATCTCCTGTTGAGTTTGTAGGTGTTCAGAATGGTTTGATCCCTATCCAGCTGAATTCCTGGGACCAGACGAAATCCAGGTCTCCCACTCCTCGCCATCTTGCCCCGCCACCCCCTCACCCCCCCCCTTGATGTTTTTAACTGAAATTTAGGCTGGAGCTCTGTGAGGAATTCACCCCTTGGCCAACAGACATGCTAATGACTCTCACACTGCTGCCCCAAAGTGATCTCTGGGTCATTTAATAGACCATAGCTTGGAGAAAAGAAACAATCCAGATATTTTGATACTGTTGAACACGTTTCAAATGACATTCCTAGTCAGGAACCAAAAGCATCGCCATGCCCTCCATTACAGTAGGGATAACTGCATATCCCATCTACTAGAGGTACAGCTTACAGCAAATCTATTGGGTCCATAGAATCACCCAGGGGACATATTCATAACTGTCAGCAGAATCTCCATACTTGTTTATTGGCCTGGTGAAGTAGGCCAAGAAGTAAGACAATGGGTATTTGAGAAGGCCAAACAAAGCCTCTGGAACCATGTCTTGTTCCATTTTCTTCAAGATAGAAATTTACAAAATATTATTGTGGGAAAATAGCAGAGATTAGGGTTATCCTTAATGATGCATTGGTATGAGTCCCCAACATGCCTGCATTCAATTCATCAATCTGGCTTCTAAACAAAAACTGCCAACAACAATCAAAGCACATTGATCCTGCCAGATGAAGGTGGACTATTATAAACTCAGACAAGTAGTATCCCAATTGAAGCTGCTCTGCTTGATGTGGTATATTTTCTAGAGTACATTAATTAACACTAAATCAGTTAAATGGTATAGAGCCATAAATCTGGTGAATGCACACTTTTCCATACTTATCAGTTGGCATATGGAGTACCAGATGCTGTTAATACTCACATAGAGTGGACAATAGTACATTTAAAGTGTTGCCCAAAAACTGTTTTTACCTTTCCTCATAGACAACATATCTCCAAGAAAACTGGACCATCCGCATGTTGTACAGAATTTCACCATGATGCCTTATATTGCTGACATTGATTTAATTGAACAAGATGAGCAAGAGGTGGAAGTACATCAAAGTCTTTGGTAAGACACCAAAGTTCCTGAGGATGGGGGACCCACCCTATAAAGAATCAGGTGCCCACCACACCAGTGAGTCCACCAGTCCCCTAGGGATTCCCTCATCTAGAACATTTTTAGATACTTCTAAATATAAAATAAAGCATTATATCTCACAGTTTTCATCCTCAAAAAGGAATCACAACACTTTACTAGGCTTATTCTGGTTCTGGAAGCACATACTCTACAATTGGAGAAATTGCTGTGACCCATTTTCAGCTGACCAAGAAAGAGACTAGGTTTGAAAAATCAGAGACAAATGAGTGTCTTGCATACTCTGTATGAGGCAAACACTTCAGCCATTGGAGCCATATGACCTTGCATTAGTATAGCTGTCTGTCATGAGAAAAAGAGAATAATAAAAACATCAGGTAGAATATTTGGCAAGCACTAATAAGATCATTGCCATGCCATCTGTTATAGACCTGGAGCAATAGGAAACTATAAAATATTCAAATGCAATTTCTGGAATGTTCCTGAGCTCTGGAAGAGACTTCTATGGGATAGGTGACACATTAATGTGTCTAGATATACACAGGAGTAGCTGGGTTTAAGGGGGACCTAAGCTGTGACATCAGCAGCACCCAAGATCCTGGCTCTCCCACTCATCAGACATGGCTGCTGTGTGAATTGGCCTGAAGAATAAAGAAAGGCAGTGGAGCATTTAAGCCACCATGTCCCCAGGTTCCTTCACCAGGTTCCTGTATGGAGAACCCCAGGCACTGAAAGTCACCTTCTCAGAGAACTACAAAGGGCAGACCTGAGAATTAGAGGAGAGAAGAAGGGAAAGCCTGCAGGAGTTCATCTTTCCATCAACAAAAGATACTAGTGCGGGGGGTTTGGGAGGCAGACGTGTAAGAGGAGGGCTGGTTGTGGGTCTTCCAGGCCCAGGGTCCCACTGACATGCAACAGCTCAGTAGCTGTGACCTGGCCATGTTGTTGCTGAGAACTCCTGGGAGGGGAGCACATTTGCATGAAAGCCCTGCCCCAGCAGGTGGTAGTAGTTATAATGGGAACTGTGCAAGCTGACTCTGCTGAAGGGTGTTGAGAAGCTCAGCACTGGGGCATCTCCACCATGGTCTGGGCTCTTCTCCTGCTCACACTTCTGGCTCACTGCACAGGTCAGGGCGACTTTGGGGGTTGGGGGGTGGGAAAGGCCACACTGCACCCTCATGCCCCTGTCCTTCCTCCAGACCTTTGGTCTCTCCCGTTTTCAGGAGCCACTTCCCAGGCCATGGTGACTCAGGAAACTTCACTGTCCATGAGCCCTGGAGGAACAGTCACGATCACCTGTGGTTCCAGTACTAGAGCTGTTACCACCAGTAATCATGTTAGCTGGGTCCAACAGAAGCCCTACCAGGTACCCCAGGGTCTGATAAGTAGCACTAGCAACCTAAACCCAGGGGTACCTGCCCGATTCTCCAGCTCCCTGGTGGGACAGAAGGCTGCCCTCACCATCACTGGGGCCCAGACAGAGGATGAGGCCCAATATTACTGTGCTCTGTGGTACAGCAACTATGACACAAAGACAGAGGCAGGTGGAGAAGTGAGACACAAACCACCAGGCTCAGTCTCACCCTCTGCTCCCAATATCACCCATCTTCTGATCACAGAGACTGCATCTATCTACTGTGGGCCCAGGGAGTTTAATCTCCATGGTCCCAGAGGAAGCAGTTAAATCCATTGTTATAGGTTTCAAAATGTTTTGTTTTTAATCCACTATTTGTTGATAACAATACATGCATAAAAGCCAATACAAAGATATATATCATCAGTTGGCTGGTTATTAACAGAAGTGGCAAAATAAACACATACACACACATAAACGCACACACACGCATACACACACGCACACTTACCATACCCAACTCCGGATTTGGGTCAGCCAGCATTTAATCACCAAGAGAAAAGTATCATACTATACAGCTATGATATTCTATGTGTAATGATAAACTTAGCAGCAGAATATATATAAGGTGACACTTAAGGGGAACCAGGGAAATAATCACATTTCCCTCTCACTGACTTGCAGGAAAGTCTAAAATAAAATAGAATGAAAACAATCCAAAAAGAATAGGATTAATTCCAAAATATGGTAATAAACACAAAGTTTTAATGTAAGTATAAGATGATTTATACTCTAGGAATGCAGTTTCTTTCCCTGCATCTTTTTTTTTTATTCTTATGTTAATCCCCATACATTACATCATTAGTTCTAGATGAAGTGTTCCATGATTCATTGTTTGTGCATAACACCCAGTGCTCCATGCAGAACGTGCCCTCCTCAATACCTACCACCAGGCCC
>NW_027745689.1:0-305 GCF_054177405.1 Leptonychotes weddellii | reverse complement strand
TTTTTTTTTTAAAGATTTTATTTAATTATTTGAGACAGAGAGAATGAGATACAGAGAGCATGAGAGGGAGGAGGGTCAGAGGGAGAAGCAGACTCCCTGACGAGCAGGGAGCCCGATGCGGGACTCGATCCCGGGACTCCAGGATCATGACCTGAGCCGAAGGCAGTCGCTTAACCAACTGAGCCACCCAGGCGCCCAAGTTGTTTTTTCTTTTTAACTAGAGAAATCACAGCACATTTAAATATTGATGAAAATGATCTGGTAGAGAGGAAAACATGATGATTTAGTAGAAACAAAGGATGGGC
>NW_027745688.1:0-305 GCF_054177405.1 Leptonychotes weddellii | reverse complement strand
CCCACAGAGGGGCTGCTCCTTCTCCCTGAGTCCTGGAATGAACATGCTCAGAGTGCCAGCCAGCCTGCATCTAATATAAAATATAAGCCAGAAGGAAACCTCTGCTGGGGCTGCTTGTTACAGCAGCATGATCTAGAGAGAAAGCTGGCTGATACACAGTGCCGGTCACAAAGCAGGGGTTAGTAAACCTCTGAGCCATAGATGAACACATTGTAGGCCTTCTCCCAGATCACGCAGTGCTTTTGGCTTGTTTGGTTGTGACATTTGATCACTAGAATAAATTCAGGGTGGCATTTTGTGGCATA
>NW_027745687.1:0-305 GCF_054177405.1 Leptonychotes weddellii | reverse complement strand
GAAAATAATCACCTAGCAGCAATCCATGTTGAATAAGACAACCCCAGGAGGATTTTGCTCATTAATTGGATACATGCTATTTATCTTTAAAGCATTGAACTTAACATAGTCCAGAGTTTATAGTAAATACTCCATAAAAATTGTGAATTTCAGTCCTAAATAGCATTCAGAAGTTAATAATGCAAATGGTAAGAAGCGGGAAATCCATGTCACACAGATATCATTCAAAATAACTACATGTTCAACATGACAAAGTTCAAGGCGACATGTGAAAACTATTTAAGCACTGAGCTGCTATTTCTTCC
>NW_027745686.1:0-305 GCF_054177405.1 Leptonychotes weddellii | reverse complement strand
TTAGTGTAGGTTGGGCGTTCAATATCGAGGTTTCTACGACAGATGTCATAGATGGCCTCATTGTCTACCATGAAGGCACAATCAGAGTGCTCCAGGGTGGTGTGGGTAGTGAGGATGGAGTTGTAGGGCTCAACTACAGCTGTGGAAACCTGGGGGGCTGGGTAAATGGAGAACTCCAGCTTGGACTTCTTGCCATAATCGACAGAGAGACGTTCCATCAGCAGGGAGGTGAACCCGGAACCAGTTCCCCCTCCAAAGCTGTGGAAAACCAAGAAGCCCTGAAGACCTGTGCACTGGTCAGCCTG
>NW_027745685.1:0-305 GCF_054177405.1 Leptonychotes weddellii | reverse complement strand
AGCAGCCCCTCCGTGCACGCCATCCGCTCTGCCCGTGGAGACCCTGACCCGAGATAGTCTGACTGCTCCCCTTCACCTGGTGTAGTTCAGACCCAGATGCTCCTGAGAGCTCTGCTGCTCATCCTTTATCGGTGGGCTGCCTATTTCAGACTTTCTCCTTCCCCCCACACATTCCCCTCCCTCAGGTTCAGAGGGACTCACCTCCTCTTTCACTGAGGACCTGGAAGCTTCCAGAAGCTCCTCCATGCCTCCTCCCCAGGCCTTCCCGTCTGGGGGAGCAGGGGGAGCCCCTGACCACGTCCTTG
>NW_027745684.1:0-305 GCF_054177405.1 Leptonychotes weddellii | reverse complement strand
AATCTACAACTTTCTAAACCAGCCAACTGACCAACAAGTGTAAACTTTTGCAGCGCCTGGGTGGCTCAGTCAGTTAAGCGTCTGCCTTCAGCTCAGGTCATGATCGCAGGGACCTGGGATTGAGCCCCACATCGGGCTCCTTGCTTAGCAGGGAGTGGGCTTCTCCCTCTCCCTCTGCCCCTCCCCCCACTCATGCTTTCTCTCTCTCTCTGCTCTCTCTTTCAAGTAAATAAATGAAATCTTCAAAAAAAACCTGCAAGAAAAATAAAATCCTTGAGTGGCAAATTTTCACATCCCTCTCTCAG
>NW_027745683.1:0-305 GCF_054177405.1 Leptonychotes weddellii | reverse complement strand
ATAATTCTGTATTGATGTAGGAATGCATTTGGGATTGCTGACCTGCCCATGCTGACTGGGCCAAGGAAACAGGAACCTTCTTTCTCAAACACTTACACATACTTTAAAAAAAAAAAATCCACTTCAGAAACACTTTATTGAAGCATTCATTTGGATCAGTGTATATGTCACGGTACAGTGTGACACATTTTTAAACCAACAGCCTGGGAAGCCTTGCACCTCCCGCTCATTATCCCTTCAAGGATGCACACTGTCCTGACTCTGAAAACATAGTTTTGCCTCTTTTTATACATCATTAAATAAAA
>NW_027745682.1:0-305 GCF_054177405.1 Leptonychotes weddellii | reverse complement strand
AGCCACAGGTGGCTGTATAAATTAAAAACTCAGTTCGTCAATTGCATTAGCCACATTGTGAGTATTCATGTGGCTAATAGCTTCTGTATTCAACAACAGAGATAACGGAACATTTCCATCATCACAGAAAGTTCTGTTGGGCAGCACTGCATTAGAATATTTTCATGCTGCCCTTACTCAGATCAGTTCATTTTTGTTACAGAATGTGGATACCTTAATTTGATGGGTCATAATGTTCCATGGAAATTCTTGAAGGTACAATTGTGTATGTTCTTTTTATTTTTCATAATTCTCACTGGTCCTTT
>NW_027745681.1:0-305 GCF_054177405.1 Leptonychotes weddellii | reverse complement strand
TAGCTTTAATCAGGAGCAGAAACATCAGCTACTGTTGCTGATTCCTGCTTGCCTCTGAAGAATTATCTTTGGTTTGCTGTATCTCTCTAAGAGTCATTTAAAGCTACTTAGGCATTTTAAGAGGGTTAGCTCAGTGAGAGCTACATACTGGGTGGGTAAATCCTCATTCCTGGGACTAGAGGGAAAGAATAGGATGCCACACTAGGCTGACAGCGAGCCTCCTCCCAGAACCAATATCCCATGTCCCAATCCTGTTCCCCCAGCACAGCTAACTTAACCCTAACCCAAACCATAGCCATGAACCC
>NW_027745680.1:0-305 GCF_054177405.1 Leptonychotes weddellii | reverse complement strand
GCTCTCTCTCTCTGGCAAATATCTTAAAAAAAATTCTCTCTCTTCCTCTTCCTCTGCCCCTCCCCCTCCACTCACACATGCTCTATCTTTAAAAAAAAAAGTCCTGTGCTTATGGATTGCAAGACTTAATATAATCACCAAATTAATTCACAGATTCAATATAATCCATACCAAAATAGGTGGCTTTTTAAGGAGTGCACTTGTGATGAGCACCAAGTATTGTATGGAAGTGTTGAATCACTACACTGCACACCTTAAATTAATAATACACTGCATGCTAACCGGAATTTAAATAACTTAAGAAA